>NC_138373.1:84229782-84277986 GCF_054177405.1 Leptonychotes weddellii
GCGGTGCACTCCCGTGCGGCTCCTCTCGGGGGAGGAAGGTGAGTCTCCCCGGATCTGCCGCTTGTTGGGTCCCTGCTGGAGGAGCAGGGGCCCGACTGTGCCGCGGATCACGGTTTATGGCAACCCTGAGCTGAGAGCCCGCGCCTGGGCTCCACCTCTGCAGCCGGCTTCCCTGCTCCGTTACCTGGAAGCTCTGCCACACTCAGGCACCCCTGGTCTTTCTGTGACCCCAAGGGTCCTGAGACCACACTGTCCCGGAGGGTTCCACCCCCCCGCTTAGCCACCAGAGTGACGTCCCTCAGCGGAGCAGACTTTTAAAAGTTCTGATTTTGTTCTCTGTGGTTCCATCACTTGCCAGAAGCGGCCGACGGAGGCCCCTCCCCCGCCATCTATCCTCCCGAATATCGCCTTGGATTCACTTCTCCGCACGTCCTACCTTCCAGAAAGTGGCCGCTTTTCTGTTCAGAGAGTTGTTGCTATTCCTTTCTTTGGTCTCCTGTTGGGTTTGTAGGTGTTCAGAATGGTTTGATCCCTATCCAGCTGAATTCCTGGGACCAGACGAAATCCAGGTCTCCTACTCCTCCGCCATCTTGCTCCGCCCCCCCTACTCTTTCTTTTTGTAACTTGCTTCTATGAAGTCTTTCCAAACATTCAACTTAGTTTTCATAGAGATAACGCTCTTTCTTTTCACACTCATATTTAAGATGGTTTATTTGTATTAGTTTACATAATTAGAATAAATACAACTGACAGAGATTGGGGAACAAGTGCAGCCTGGTGAGCACCCATCAAGCCCACTGGGCTGAGCATTCAGTGTGCTGTGGGCATCAACCGGGAAGATGGAAAGAGGGAATGGAGAAGGTCCATTCTTTCGGCCAGATTGCTGAGTGGAGATTGGTTACGAGAGTTTGTCACGTATGTCCTCCTAAAATCCACACAACACTGAAATGAACAACGTAGAAAGTCCTCTATAATAGATTCTAGAATCTGGTTAGAATATAATAGATGGGTTAAGGACAGAGTAAGGGATGCACATCATTTAGCAACAAGAACTACACTTGAGAACTTTTTTCTTTAAAGATTTGAGAGAGAGAGAGTGTGTGCATGTGCGTGCATGAGTGGGCAGGAGGGGCAAAGGGAAAGGGAGAGAGAGAATCTTAAGCAGACTCCCCGCTGAGCATGGAGCCCAACACAGAGCTCGATCCCACTACCCCGAGATCATGACCTGAGCTGAAATCAGGAGTCAGTTGCTTAAGTGACTGAGCCACCCAAGCACCCCTACACTGGAGGACTTTTTGATGGTTTGCTTCAAAATGGCTGATGGAAGATACCTATACCCAAACACCCCCTAAGTCAAAGTGATACATTAAATTGTCCTGACTTAGAAGATAGTCCCCAAGCAAAGTCTAGTGTGAGCTCCCTGTGAACAGGTAAAATGAATATGCGTAGGCAAGACAGGTTTGTAAGAGAAGTATGGATAGAGGGCAGATTTAGGTGTTCCCCCGCGCCCTGATGAAAGTTCTAAAAAACAACTTATCAAGCATAGAAAGCACGTGCCTTTGACAACATAGATGCTATAATTCTGTGTGTTTCCCAAGAGACTTTCAAGGCTCTTCAGTAGAGATCGGGTTATGCAATTAGGCTTGTGCCTCAGAGATACAGTCCTGGACCTCCAACCTCTTGATTGTTTTTCCTCTTTGGCTACCTGCCATTTAGCCTTGGCAAGAATTTTTACTCAAGCATTTGATTGTCTGCATTAGCTTAGTCAAGATGATGAAGGAGTAATTTTTAGCACCAGCTAGCAAAACGACCTTCTTCCCCCGACTCTCTGCCCGGTATTAGAAGCTTGCAGAGAGCCATATGGGATCAAAGTTCTGAGCCTCCAGTGGAGACAGCTGCCTCTGTGCTGTGCCTCTTAGGGCTCAGCAGCTCTGTGGGGTTTCCCTAAGTGCTTTGTGAGGGTATTTATAGGACTGAGGACTTGACAGAACCATCTCTCTCAAAATTTGGTTTAAGGGTAGGATCTAGGATTTGAATATCATGATTTCTGTGGTTCCAGGATAGGAATCCACGCAGTGAAACAATTTCTGCCCTCCTCTGGTGAGCCCCCATTTAAAAACCTTAGCAGAGTGGGACATTCTAAATATCAGTAAAAGACTGAGAAAATGATTCCTCATAAGCCTTCCTTGCCCTCCTGTCCCTATAGTCATATGATCACAATGAGAATTATTCATGGGTTCACAGCTTCATTCCCTTCCCATGTTATAAGTCTTCAAATGAATATAGATTTCTTATAAAGTAAGTGCGGTTTTACACTGTTCTGTGTAAGATCATAGAGGCTTTATATCAACATGTAAGAAACATGTTTCACTCTCACCCGATATTTTGTACAATAGAAATAGTTGTAAAGAAAGACATGAACGTGTATGCTTACAGATTTACAAATCAAGAAGAAAATATGTCACCTATCACTGACTGTCATATATGGGCATCTGGTTATCTGGCAAGCAGTGTTACCAAAGCTACAGCATCTCCTCAGTCAAGGACTTGGTATACCACACCTTCTCCAGTTTAAAATGAATTCTGACTTGACCTACACTAATATTGCACATTATTCGCATCTTAATTGATACTAAGCAGATAAATACCTCTAAGCTCCAACTAGAAAGATTATCTCAGCATGGATGGGTTCACCAGACATTTAAAATGACTGGGGGCTTTCCCCAGCTAGTTCTAGGCCCAAGCTTCAGGACTGGTCAAATCCTGACAATTGCTTTTCTGTACTTGCCAGGAGGTCACACGGAAGATGGCACACAAAGATGTATAGTACGAGTCATCTTGAGAAAGCCAGTTGGGCCTAAGACTTGACTCAACATTTCCATACAACACTTGGTGCCCATCACAACAAGTGCACTCCTTCATCCCCATCACCTAGCTAACCCATTCCCCCATCCACCTCCCCTCTGGTAACCATCAGTTTGTTCTCTAGAGTTAAGAGTCTATTTCTTGGTTTGTCTCTCTCTCCCTCCTCCCTTTGCTCGCTTGTTTTGTTTCTTAAATTCCACATATGAGTGAAAGCATATGGTATTTTTCTTTCTCTGACTGACTTATTTTGCTTAGCATAATACTCTCTAGCTCCGCCCACATTGTTGCAAATAGCAAGATTTCATTCTTTTAATGGCTGAGTAATATTCCATTGTATATAGATATAGATATATATAATATCGTAGGTATTGTAGAAGATAATATTTATAGAGAAAGTTCCTGAAACCAAATGAAATAAACTTTCAAGCACATCTTAAGTTGGGGTAAGAAACTCAAATGCCTTCAAGGCCAGGTGGGTATTATAAAAGAGTGAGATCAAGTCAAAGTCAAGTACTAAGAATTGGTGGGCACCATGGAAAAGTAGGCATGGCTGCTCTGTGGGAAGATGAATGATTACAACCCGGTGACAGGTGATTGTTGCTAGGAAAGAACGCAGGCCCAGTGCTGTTCAGTCTTAAGATTTTTAAAAGGAAATGGACATTCTAGAGAGAAATCTGGATTTTCATGTGAGATCCCCTGACTTATAAATATTGGCAACCAAATAAAAATATTAAAAGAACATTGTAAGACAAACAAAACACATCTGTGGGCTAAGCTTACCAAGTTGTGGGGTGACATTCATGATCATTAATCCAGTGATATATGATCTTAATCTTCTTTATCTTCAGCATTAAAAATTAATACAAAGCTTTTGGGGGAGCTGGTTGGCTCAGTCGGTAAAGCACGTGACTTGATCTTAGTGTTGTGAGGTTGAGCCCCATGTTACTTACTTAGTATATATAGCTTACTTAAAAAATAGCTTATAGCTTACTTAAAAAATTAAATACAAAGCTTTTATTTGCACACTCTTCCCACCTTCAGTCTTTGTAAAGTGTCTTCACGCTGTTGCTAGAATTATAACAAAGATCTTAACTGTGGTCACCTCTTCAATTCTAAAGCCTATGATAACTTCTCAGAGCCTGCAAGATATTTTCCAAACATACAACGGCTCTTTCAATTTGGTTCTACCCTACCTTTCTGAGTTTATCTCTAGTCGTTTCTATCCTCCATCCTCCGTTCTAATCATACCAGCTTACTCAGCATTCCCCCAAACCAGTATGCACTCCCCATTTACATGTCTATGCTAAAGCTTTTGTCTTCTTCTGAAACACTTCTCTTCCCTATTCCTGTTCACTGTCCAACCCAAGTGTCTCCTGCTGCTTTTATACTTCTCTGATTCATCCATTCCTGGGCACTTGAGCTGTTCAGTGTCTCTATTAGTGACATATATACCTTTATTAGGGAATTAATGACATGGTAGTATACCAATTCATTTTTGTGTCTGTATTTTCAGAGGGGTAGCAAGCACATTGAAGGCAGCAATAAATCCTCCAGTGCTGCAACTGTAGGTGCAATCTATTTATTAACTCAAGTTTAACACACTGCTATATAAAGAAGGATAAAGGTGTTACACATTTAATCCATTTGATGGACTCTGAAAAAGGTATTTAAAAATATGAAGTTTATAATTAAATTATATTTTTTATTCTGGGAAAGTTCTCTAAAAGCATTATTTTGTGTAAAAAAAATAGAATGCCCATTCAATTTCAAAAAATTGAAATGCCTCCAGCTGGGACATAGGCATAATGGCTTAAGTACCTATCTACACATTGTGATTCGAGGGAACAATCAACTTTTCAGTATTTGGCTCTATCTAACATAGTGCCTGATGGTCTTTATTACTCTTTAAGGTTGCATTGTCCAACAGAGTAGCCATTAGCCACATATGATTATTTAAATTCAAATTAGTAAAAATTAAATAAAATTTAGAATTCTGTTCCTCAGTTGCCTAGCCATATTTCAAGTGCCCATCAGTCACATGTAGCTAGTGGTGATCATATTACATAGCACAGATATAGAACATTTCCATTATGGCAGTAGGTTCTATTAGAGAGCACTATCTTGAGGATTTCATTAAGAGATGAGAATTATAATTGGAGGAAAAGGCAATTTATCTTCTAAGGAAGATGACAAGTTAGCTGCTACACTCCCAGGTAATAGTCTATAATAAGGGTCAGCAAACTGCAGCCTATGAGCCAAATCTGGCCCTTAACCTGTTTTTGTAAATAAAGTTTTATTGAAACACAGCCATAGGCTGTTAATTTTCTTACAGTTTACAGCTTTTTTTGTGTATGATGGCAGAATCAAGTAGTTGAGATGGAGACTATATGGCCTGCAAACCTAAAATATCTAGCCCTTTAGAGAAAAAGTTTGTTGCCCATGGTCTATGTGATAAATTTCACACTCATTTCACCACTGGGAAAAAAAAGAAGAAACTGGGAATAGGAACTATGATGAGTTTAGAAGAAGGAGAAAGAATGTAGAGAGTTTCCTTAAGGAGTGGTATTGGGGAACAAAAGACAAACATTTCTAACATTTTGCTTTGCTTTGATTGTATGGAAATACCAAAAATCACTTCTCAACATTGGAAGAGTTGAAACAACATGGAAGATAATTCAGGGAACTTCAAACTTTCTTTATTAAATTTTTTTTCCCAGTTTCATTGAGGAATAATTGACAGAATTGTATATATTTAAAGTATACAACATGATGATTTGCTATCTATTTCTCCAATGTGTGTGTGTGTGTGTGTACGTGTGTATACACATATATAGTGAAATAATTACCAAGATCAGTTTAATTGATACATCCATTACATCACATAGTTATCACTTTGTATGTGTGTGTGGTGAGAATATTTAAGATCTATTCTAGCCAATTTCAAGTATACAGTTTCATATAACTAACTATAGTCACTGTGCTATACATTAGATCCTCAGAATTTATTCATCTTATAACTGAAAGTCTGTACCCTTTGGCATATCATTTCTCCCTTCTACCAGCCCTGGCAACAACCATTCTACCTCTATGAGATCAGTTTTTATTTTATTTTTTTAAATTCCACATATAAATGGTACCATACAGTATTTTAAACTCTCTTTAAATTTCTGTGCAACACTGAACACATATTTCATTTCTCTGAGCTAGTCATTTAAAGTCTTTGGGAAATTCTGAGATTAATTAATTAATTGATCAATGTGTCAGATGAATGAATAAATGAACCTATAAAATGAGGAATTTAGACAAAATGATCTCTGCGACGTCTTCTGGTGCAAAAATTTATCTTTGTTAGCATTTTTATCTGTCAGATTTTTAAAAAGCTAGATATGTCTGTATAGAAATTCAGTTTCTGCTCCATGAGACCACCTTGGGCAATGCTGATGCAGACAGCTATCTATAGGTCCTATTCATAGCAGATCACAAAAACTCATCCATACACTGAGTAGTATTTATACAACACGCTGCTGAAGCATGGGAAGCAAGGGCAGCTTGGGGATTCCCACATTTAGATTTCACAGAAGAAGGATGAAACTTCCAACTCTTTTCTAAGCAGCCTGAGAGAGTCTGGGGAGGAGATGGTTACAACCCACCCTGCTACCTGTCTGAGAGCCTGCAGTGGTTTTTGAGTGCAGACTGAAGCAGATGACATCTCTGTCTTCAAAGCTCAACGGGTCTTAGCAGATTCTTTGGCTTGATGCCACACATAACAACCATACATGGGTCTCAAACCCCGTCTTCCCAGTCATTTTCCTTTATTTCACAATCAGCGAGAATATGCCAGAGCAATGCCACTGCTATGGTATGTCACAGGCGAGGTCTCAACAACCTGCCCCGTGATGGGTCTTTTGTTGTTGTGCTTCAGAAATTCTCTTGATTGGCTTTGTAGTCTCTGAAGGAGATCAGGTCAGGATTGAAAATAAACACAGGTATGTAAGTAATGAGTCACCAAATTCTGACCCTGAAACCAATATTGCACTGTATGTTAACTAGCTAGAATTTAAATAAAAACTTGAGGGGCATCTGGGTGGCTCAGTCGGTGGAGTCCATGCTTGATTTTGGTTCAGGTCATGATCTCAGGGTTGAGAGATTGAGCCCCAAGTCTGGCTCCAAGCTGGGTATGGATCCCGCTTAAGATTCTCTCTTTCCCTCTGCACCTCCCCCTGCTTGCGCATGTTCTCTTAAATAAATAAGTAAATAAATAAATGAGTAAAAATTTGAAAAAAAATAAACACGGGAGTTCAGGGAAATTTGACCCGCTCTTTCTCTGATATTCTGATTTTGGGGCAAAATAAAGCTCTTTATTCTCAAGGATCACTATTTTGACAAAATCACTATCATAACAAAATAATGAAATTTAAGACAGGAGTGGGGGCCTTGGAAAGCTTCTGCCAAGGGCATTATTATTATGTGTTGAGCCTTATATTCCTGTGGGTTTCTTCCCTTCCACTCCTTCCTTCCTTCCTTCTCTTTTTCTCTTTCTCTGTCTGTCTCTCTTATTCTGTTCCTGGAAATATTCCAATAAATTGCATAAACCACCTTCTAAAAAAACAGGAAGATATTAAATTGGACCATGAGAGGTAGAAGGCACAAAGCAATTCTCCAACATATCTGAAGGAAGGAAGAAATAAACAGAGTCAAATTCTTGTTTACACGTTGGCCAGCAGCTCACTCTCCCCCCTCTGTGATGTTCTTTTTTTTACCATCCTGGAGGTCCTTTTACTGTTGATACTTAGTTATTTCATCAGTCACAGTCATTGATATCCCTGCTTGGGACTATCACATAACATCAACATGTGGTTCTCATGTAGCTATTAAAACCTTACTGATAAAATATCAAAAGGAATACATAGAAAACTGTTGGAGTTTTCAATTGGCTCCCCATGTTCACCCATTTCTCCAAATAGTAGTTTAGCTTTTTTACTCTGAAATTCAAAGATAAAAGTCTTAGTGATAGATTGAAGGAGGGACTTAAGTAAAGTAAATTAACTATAAATCATTGATTAAATACACTAATTAAAAACCACCCAGGTTCCTTCCTTCTACTATTCACTGACCTGAAATTATTCAGTTAAAAATTCCTATAGATGTAATTTTATTTTTCGTAATTTAAGTTAACCTATTTAATTACATTTTACTCAGTTTTTAAAATACACAGTAAAAAGAAGGTTTCTGGTGTGTTTAGGTAAGATTCAAAATCTTTAGATTCAAAATTCTCAGCTGGAAAACAGACTGATTTGAATTCACTGCATGTCTTTTTCATGAGCCCCTGGTTGGACACAGAATACAAAGCAGATTCAAAAGAAGCATAAACATTTATTAAATAAATATGTACCCTGGCTCTTTAGGAAATGACATTTTAAAGTAGACATTTTTATAAACAAAGTTGAAAAATAAATAGAAGATGTGAATTTACCCAGGAAAATAATTTTAAAATGCATTGGGGAATCTGTGGTAGGAAGACTATTAACAAACAGTAAAATGACTGAGAGTCGAAGGGAGAGGAAATAAGGGGATGAAATAAACATGGAATGTCTCCTGATTACCAAGCTGTGGTCTCTGCATGGGAGTACGAATACCTTGTGCACAGGTGTAAGTCACACATCTTGTTGATTCATGGCTTCAGGTATCTATAGTACATCCAGCTAACATAGGCTCTGTAAGGGTCTGCACTCTGGACACTCTGGTTCCCTAATGCCTGCATACTCATCACCGTATTCAGGTGCTCCAAGAACCAGCTCTCATCTGCCAAGTTAGCTGGGCTGGAACTGAATCCGGTCTTCAGAGAACCATGTAGAATCTCTAAGCTGAGTTAGAGTTACCTTAGTTTCCGAATGGGGTTGAAGTGGGGCTGAAATCTCAATGTTGATTATGAGCCTGACTGTCTTTTTTCCTTTTGTGGCTCTCTGGTTTATTATTCATCTACATTGCTCTGCTTTCCTTTCTTCTACTGCTCGTCTTGATTTCTCACTTGCCTACTTGAGTTCTGATACAAAGCCTGGTTCTGGTCTTGGGCACCTGGATGTGTCCTTGCTCCTGGCTGCTCCCCTTATTTGGGAATTTTCAACTCTGCTTGACTAAGCATTTCTGAGACAGGTCTTCTCTGTTCCCGTGGCCATCCTCTAGTCCTTAGTCCCAGCCTTACCTCATCTGCCTGGCCTTGAGTCTTTCCTGGGCCTGATGGCTTCCTGCAATCTCAGGCATGATGACCTCCTATCCCATTTCGTGATGGCACTCAGTTATTGTATAATTGACGTCTAACACCCCTCACCTCTCTGAGGCTCTTTTCTTTGTCTGAGGTCGAGGGTTTGGACTAAATGTTCTTTGAGGCCCCTGTCCAGACCTAATGTGTAATGATTCTATCTATTTCAGTTACAACCGAAAATAATAAGGGTGGGAGGAAGGTTTTAATAAAAATTATTGTAACTGTAACAACTTGACTCTATGTTAATCAGGAGGAAGTTACCCTTGTGGGTCTCTGGTTCTCCTGGTGCACTTTTGGGCCCTGACTTGTCTGCACAGTGGGGAGCATATGAAGGGAAGTGACTTCTAGGATTAAAGTTCAGCTTTGAGTCTCTTCCACATGATCCTTCTCTCCAGACCTATGGGTCCCATTTGCTGGTTGTCCTGTCCACATTAAGAGGATTTTTTTATTGTACTCCACCTGATTTCCTCCTTGTGTTAAAACACCCACTGTAAGCTCTAGACCTGCATTTGCTACACTGTCAAGCTCTTGAACCTCCAATCTATCTGGCTCCCAGGCCTTGCCTCCTGTGATATGCTTTTCTCACTGCTTCCATATCTGAATGTGACGGTTGTACATACGTCAGCATTTGTGGATTTCTCCATCAGTGGGGATCTTGGAAATGTATATATATAGAGGGAGTTAATGCAGGCCCACAGCTTAGATGAGAATATGGGATTTAGAATAGTTAGAGAGTTAAAAATTATTTTAAAAATAAGTGAATGTTAATTAAAGACTCATGTGCATGTGATAAGGGTTCTTTTCATGAAAAGACCTGAAGTTAGTAATTCAGGACAGCAGAAGGTAGCCCATTTTTCTTTTAGTAATAGAAAAATGCTGCCCATTGAGAGGGCATGTTAGTGATAAAATGCTACTCAGTTGTCCTTACTCATGCAATGTCTTTATATTAATGACTTGCAAAAAGCTTGTTTAGAAAGATGTTCAGAAAGCAATCTGAAGGTTGGGATTGGATCGTTGAGTTTCCTAAGTAAGGAAGCCATGAAAATCCTGAAATAGCTCCTTTTACATTACTCTATAAAAAATTGTGGGCTTATGCTTTAAGCAGGGTTACCCCCCACTTTCACATAAAGAACTCCTGAAGTTGATTTCTCTTTATTGTGGGAGGATATTGTGTTCTGTTCTATTTATTCACCATAATAATCACATAGGCCTTCCAAAATTATTATAATGCACTGCTTTCAAAGTAACCTAAAATAGATTTTATAAACTTCACAAAATTTATAAGGTGGTTTCATATACCGTTCTCACCCTTTTTATGGTTCAGTAAAGTGGAATGGGAGAATATTATGAATTTGGTTGGGTTTTACCAGTTGTCTCCCAGTAACAATCGAGTTAGAAAGAGGTATTATTCCTTCTCTCCTAGAAATTTCAGGTTGATGCTGGTCTTAGAGCACAATATTTAAGGGATATTAAGTTGGACCAATAGTTTTCATCCCTGACCCATACTCCATTAATCTCTTACGTGAGGTGCCTATCCCAGCGCCAGACACAAAAGCAGGTACGCAGTGAGCACTAGTTCCATTTCTCTTTTCTTTGCTTTCAGGTACTCTGCATTCCAAAAGGCTCTGAAGAGAATGCCCTTCTTAATCTCCTTAATCCCCTGGAAAGTCAAGTCCAGCGTGGGTCCAGATCAGGTAACCCGGAACATATGGAAAGCCTCTGATTTGTCCTTTACCTGGGGCATAAAAAAATCCTAGCCCTGCTCCGGGGGGTGCGTTCGGCAAGACTGTACCTGAGAGGTTGCCAGGGTACAAGGATATTTTTCACTTTTGAAATATGTTAAGGACTATGATAATGTTATTGTGTGGACCAACCTGAAAATACTGTTTAAAGAAGCAAAATCCACAAAGGTGCATATTAGCAGTCTCAATCTCTCTCTCTTTTTTTCTTTTTTTTTTGCAATATATTGGCATTCATAAATCACATTAAATTGGAGAGAGAACTCAATAATTAAGTTAAACCCTAACTTTTAATCCTACACGAGCTAAGTAAATGTTTAGTTTAGAGCTATATTTAGAACTATATTTCTATTTATGAGTGCATTGGAGTTGGAAGTTGATGCTTTAATATAGCAGAGTTAACTTAATAGTAGAGAATAAGAAGTAATTAAGTCCCCAAGTATGAAAGAATACCAAAAAGTTTAAGATCTATTATAGAAACAGATTTTTTTTTTTTTTAAGTTTATTGAGTATGTTTTAAATTAGGTTAAGTACATATTGCCAATGTTTATCACGACAAGCTCAAACTTGTGACATTTGGTTAGCTCAAACACAGATGCACAAAACTGGAGCTCATGTACAACTTCTTGCATGCTAAAAATCTTCTGACTGCTGCAGTGGCCACAAACATCTTTTGTGAAAAAGGGAAAATCCAGTTGGGAGAAAAGAGAGGAATCTTTTTCATTGTCCACTAGATGTCAGTACTGAACTGACAAAACATCTGTTCCACCGGGCTCTCAAGACAACATGCTATTAATTTATAATAAAAGGTATCTGACAGCTTTATTCTGATGAATTATGGGAATCCAAAGCATAATTCCCAGCCTTTGGTTTATAAATTGTCATTGATTTTAATGTTCTTTGTAAAGTTGTGGCATGCAACAAATTTTCCTGCCAAGAGCTGTTAAATAAATAGTCATCCTTTGCTCTGAGTAGTACATTGAACTTGTTAGACTGATGAGCAGAACCAATTGATGGTTATCCATAAACCATTTATGACAGAATGCACAGCAGCAATTCAAACAATTATTGAATGCATTCATTATATATTTTTAAAAAAAATCTCAAGTGAACCAAACGGAATATTACAGGTAATAGACAGTAGCAATGCCACGCAATTCTTTTTGAGATACTTCCTGAGTGACAGATGACTAGAATTGTTGTGGGATTTGCTGAGGGCTCATCAAACCTCCCTGGAATTATTTGGTTTCCTCTATTGTGTGATTTGGCATCCCAAAAGTATATCGCTTGCCTTTTCTAAAGAAAGATGGTTATTGTAAAGACAGAAGCTTTTGTTCATGTGAAGATCTCTTACAAACTGGCATCAGAACAAAAGAAAGCTTATGCCTGAGATATAATTTCCATGCATTTGGAGAGATGCGGTTTATGTATATGGGACCATGAAATTTGGAGGTCTGTGATGACCACTAAGGACTTAATCACTTTTAAGAGGAGGTTTCATCTCTTAGGAAAATTCTCCACAGGCCTTATGCTGTTGTGTTTGATTTCACTCTCTGAAAACACTTAACATCCTTGGCGGTTTTCAGAAGGACCATCGGTTGCTTTTGTTCTTTGTTTGAAATTGTCCTGCATGTTCTGTTGCTGTGTCAGAGACCACCTGTCCTCCCCAGAAGTGGTTGTCTTTCAGATGTAGCCTCCAGCCTGTTGTTTGTTCAGTGTTTTAAGACATCTTTGGGATCAAAGGAAAATGACCTAGGCATGTAAAATTCTGTTAATGGTGCTATTTGTGAAAGTACACGGCAAACTACCTCTAGGCACTGCTAAGTAGTGAATCAGTACATTAAAGACTGAGGAACTGACTCTAATGTTCAATCCTTGATTTCTTTTTCTTAAATCTTTCTATTGCCCTAAATGTTGTGATATGACAGTAGCGCACAAGTTGGAAATGCTCCCCTAGTTTCTCTTTGAAAGAGAAAAATCCGCGGGCTGAGGAGGTCAGATTTTAGTTTGAATTCCTCAACAACTCTGAATGATAGTTCTTGTTCACTGCTGTTTTCTTCAGATTTAAAAATTTTAAAAAAGATTTTTAAAGAAAAAAAACATTAGGAAGACGGAGAGCTTGATACACATATGGCTGCCTTTTACAAGTCATTATGATTTGTCACATAAATACTGTATTTACTGACATTTCAAAATGTGGACTCTAATCTCCATACGCATTTATTTTTTTTAATAGTTGCTTTTCATCGCAAGCTTCAGTCCAACAAATAACATTAGAAAACATGCAACATGGTCCACAGGTTCAACTATCAATGTCATTACTCTTTAAAAAGCTCAAAGACAGTCGAGTTCAGAGTATGAGCATTTAAGCCTAAATTGAGTTAAATTAAATTGAGTTGGGTGGAAAGTTAGTGAGAGGAGTCATTTTAAGCACTAATACAGTTTTTCAGTGTAAGGGATGAATGGTGGCTGTGTACTGCGGTATATTTTTCCAAAGCTATTTTCATACTGGTTCCTTTACCTAATTCTCAGACTTTTGCCATCTCTCGTATTTATCAAGTGTGAGAACACTTGTGCTGCATTAATTAGCCGTGGTAGCATTTCAAACAGGCAGTATTACTCTGTGCAGTTACCACAGTGTTTAAAAATTTACATTCTCTGTCCCACATTGTGACCACCTGTGACCAATCAGTTTGATATATAGACTCAGCAGCTCTCTCCATGCCCAGGGTCACTCAAAGAGACTGTTTCTCAGGCTAATGTTCTTGGGGACCGTGGGCTCAAGGGAAAAATGGGTGTGGGGGAACAGCGGTGGACAGCGGCAGAGTTCAGGGGGAGCTTGCTGAATTTTATTGGGAGCGTGAAATGAAAACTGGTGCAACTTGTCTTTTGGATAATTTTTACTTCAGTAAATCGTCTATATAATTCCCTTGAAGTAAATATTGCAAAAATGTTGCCTCCTAGAGTGGTTAAGGCTGAGAAGAATAACTAGTTAATTCTAGAGAGGAAAAAAAAATCAGTTTTTTTTGGAAAGCCTAAGATGTTCACTTTTCTATCAGCGTATTCATGGAGTTGCTGAATACAACAGGCCAGATGCTATTTCTGTTAGTACGAATATAGCAACGGATGGAAAAATAATTTCTTCCCGCATGGAGCTTGCATTCTGGTAGAGGGAGGTAAGCAATGAACAAATACATAAAAAGTCATGGGGTGATAAGTGCCAAGACAAAGAGGGCAAAACAGGGTAAGGAGATTGGAGAGTGATGCAGATGAGGGCTGTGTGCTCTTTCAGGGAGGGAGCCGGGGAAGCCCTTTTGGAGACCTCTGAGCAGAGAGCTGAACAGGGGGAAGGAGGGAGCCCTGTAGATAACCAGGGGAAAGTATTCCAGGCAGAGGAAATAGCACTGAGGCAGGAACAGGCTTGGTGTGTGAAAGGAAGAACAAGGAGGCTGGTATGGCCAGAGCACAGGAGTGAGGGGAAAACTGCAGGCAGAGGGGGTAGAAGTATGGGGGATGGTGGTTAGGTCATGTAGAACCTTAGGGGATGCTGTCAGACTTCCAGCTTTTTATTCTGAGTTCTATAGAAGGTTTAGAGCAGAATCATGAGGAGAACTGACTTGTATTTCAAAGGAGCCCTCTGTTTGCTACATGGAGATAGTCAGGGTAGGGGACAAGGGAATAAGTGGGAAGATCAGCTGGGAAATAATAGCAATAATCTAGGCTAGAGATGGTGGTAGGTTGGCCAGGTAGGTAGTAAGAAATGGCCGGATTCTGGATATACTTTGAAAGAAAAGCCAACAGTATGTACTGACGGATTGGAGTGGGATGTGAGAAGAAGGATCGAGTTAAGGATAAGAGATTTGGCTTGAACAGTTTTGCTAGGGTTGGTGCCATTGGCTGAGTTGGAGAGGCCTGGTGAGGACCAGTTTTAGGGTTGAAAGGTGAAGCAGGAGATTCTGGATAGCAAGTAGATACACAGTCATGAATTTAGGGGCAAAATCAGGTTTTATCAACTTATAGATATGATGTACGGCCTCGAGACTGCATGAGGGAAGGTAGAAGATGTGTTAGACAAGCCACAGAGCAGGCCAAGTTAGAGGTCATGGAGAAGAGGAAAATCCAGCAAAGGAGACTGAGAAGGATTATTAAGAAAGAGGTATCAATAGCAGTGCTGTTCTGAGCGTGCTTGGCAGACCTGCAACATCAGTATCACTTGGGAGCTTTTTAGAAATGTAAATTCTCAGACTCCACCCCAGACCCATTGAATGAGAATCTCTGGAGACGGGCCTCAGGAATCGTTCCAGAAGCTCTTTTACACCGGGAAGCCAAACAAAGGAGGTGTTTCAGGTGTATCAAAAGAACATTATGTGACAGACTCTCTTTTCATATTAAAATCATCGAACTTTTGAAAATATAATGTTTTTGTGAGAAAACAGTGTACTATGTTCAGTAGTAGATACTTTGGAATGTGTATCCCAAAATGAGTTCAGTGATCCAAAGGGACCAGCTAAAAAATACATCATTGCTGAAAGCATCAATAGTATTAATCAGGATGCATGTAATCATCGATCAAAGAACTGTTCAGAATCTAGATCAGATCTGATAGAGTCTAATTTTCCCCAATAGAGAATAATCAGAAAAGTGACTAACCTCAAGCAAAATCCCTCTGGTTTTAGCCCCTTATACACTGGAAATGCATTGACTTTACCTTTATATCTTATAGCATGGAGTAATTGTTGACCTGCGGCATGGATAGAATTGAATTTTTTTGTACATGAGTACAGGTTGTGGCCTGACTAGACTTCTAGTGTATATGTTGCCCTTCATCACTCAGCAGTGAAGAACGAACATCAACAGAGCTTTCCCCAGCCTGCTGCTTAAGCAGCTGCTAACAGGCTGAGACTGCCCAGCCTCATTAACCCATTAGATACTGCCTTTGCCCGGGAGTAATCCTTAATGAGGCTGCTGTGTTGTAGGGAAGCCAGACATGCACCAAAATGTTGGGGCATTAAAGTAAGGACCTTAAATGTGGGGCCTATAATGGAGTTGTTATTATATCAGAAGCAGATACATCAGAGAGCACTCTTAAGGCGGGTAAAGCAAATGATGCTATTACCATCTGTGACTCTATAGTGCTTTAAAAATATTGGAAATTTTGAATTCAGGAGGAACTTGGAAGCTTTCCATTTTCCCAAACATCTTGTCCCCCTAATTAGCAACTCTGTTCTCTAGAGTACGCAACGGTGTACAGTATGAACCTTAGATTTAATGCAACAGTTGAAAGCAGCCTCGATCCCTCTAAACTTCATGGTTCATAATTTTCTCTGGGCAGAAAGATAATGATTGTACACAAAACACCCCTATTTCTTTATAGTCCAGAGGCAATAAAGATTCTGTTTGTGTCAACAAAGAATTTTTAGAGCTATGACAGTAAGACCTTTGAAGCAAACTTTGCCATGTCACGGCATCACAGACACTCTGGCTACGAGTGGATTTTTAAGGCTGAGATGACTGTGTACTTGTGGGTGAGCTTTTAATAAAGCTGCTAAGGTCCAGTGTTATAATTTCTTCACCCCTAAAATTTTAGCAATTACTCTTTACCCCAACACTCCTTTTATTGGAGAAAATAATGATATTCTTACTCTCCTTCCACTGCTTTCATTTACCTTCTCCTGTGTTTCTGTTCTGACCAGGTCTCTACAAAAAAATTAAAAAGGTCTGCCATTCTTTATTGTCACATTATATTAAAGGAAGAAAGTCATGCTTTTACATTTTCCCTGTTCAAGAAGATGCTGAATAAGATTTGCCATCCATTCCCAGAAGCAGAAACTCTATTAAAATTTTAGATTGTAATCTAATAAAATTTCATCTTATCCTATTGCCTTTCTTAACCACCCCCAGCAATCAAGCACATAGTCTTAGTATCTAAGGCTAAGGAAAAAGGAGTTCATATATTGCATAAGTGTTTTCCAATAAATTTTTTAAAACTTGGAGGAGATTTGGGGGGGTTGCTTCATGTAATTTTATAGGACCTCTGAGGCCCAGAGTTTTTAAGTAATCTTTTTTGATGTTTTTAGACAGACCATTAAGCTGGGGATAAAAGTCCCTATGTTCAATATCTGGATACATTAAGCAGTAGGTTTAAAATTTACAGCTTTCATTTTGACAAGGAAAATGACACGTTTGGTCTCAAGTGCTACCTTGAACTGTTTTTCAACACTGAGACAGGTTGTCAGGCTGAGGGTGGAGGTCTGAGCATTTAGCCCTTACAGAGCCTCCATGATGTAAACTATTCCAGCTAGTCAGGAGAAGCCAGCCGGACCCTGGGCTATGGGCTGATGTCTGGTCAGGGGAGCAGTGGGATGCCACCTGGATGCTTGTACCCCCATGCACTGAGGTCTAATCAAATGCCTTCCAAGGAGAATGTGATTCATACAGGGAGGAAAAGAGTATCCCAAAGAGAATGCCTGCATAAATGGGTGGACCTCAAACACTTCCATTTTGATTCTGCCCATGAGAAATTTCTCAGTGGAGCCTCTTCTTCTGAAATGTTACATTGTGTTTGGGGACCTGGTCTTTAGGAGTGGCCTAAGCCAAGTGAAGGGCAGGGGTAGGAGTGGAGGGAAAGGGAGGAGAGCTATAGGAGCAATGAATGGAGAGGGTGGGTACAGAGGAGATAAGGTGTCGCCCAGTTGGTACAGCTAGTGTCAGGACTAGTACAATGTCCCTGCCTCCTCCCACCCCGATGCAAGCAATGAGGCCGGAGAGGTAGGGATGGAAGAGCCTGGGATGAGTTTTATAAGCTAGAATAAGGAGTGTGGATTTTATCTCTAAGGCAATGGATGGAGATGATGAGATCAGGGTCGATTTTTGGAAAATCACTTCTAGGTGAAGAAAGGCCTGGGGCGGTAGGGGCATCCTAGAGCCGACAGCCTGGGTGGGAGCTGACTGCAGTAATCCAGGGCTGCAGTGGTGAGCTAGTAGCAGAACTACCCTGTGCTACAGAGAAATGGACTGTGGCCATGAAAGTGGTGTGGAGGGGCAGTGGGAAGAGCCTTCCCCAGTGGACTTGGTGGGATTTGGTGCTGGCTGTGGAAGGTGAGGGAAAGGAGAGCCATCTGGTTTCCCTCCTTTTGTCAATTTCCAGAAGAATGAGGGAAAGTCAGCAAAGGCTCTCACCCTCACATTCATAGAATGGAGACTCCCTATTTTTTCTCATTCCCTTTTCACATCCTTCCCCCCGCACTACCTTCTGCCCTCCCTCTTCCTCATCCCCTTGGTGAAGTCCCCAAGGGAGCAGAACCCTCGCATCTATTGGACTTCTGTCTAACTCTGCCTGTTTCTGCTTTTTTGTTTTGTTTTATTTCGGCTGCGATGACACCACTTATATTCAATGTTTTTATCCTCTATAAAGTGCTGTATTATGTACACTCAGAACTTGGCACCTATTTCTTCTCCTTTTACTTTCTCTTCTCTTTCTCTCTCTCTGTTTACTCCTCTTCATTTAGATACACTTAATGGATGGGAGACTCAGATCCTGTGAATTCCTTCTGTGTGAGGAGCATGTGTCAGCGGCAAATAGTGTGGTTTTGCAAAACATACACATTTAATTCCACATTATTCCTGGCATTGTGGTTTTATTTATTTATTTATTTATTTAAAGATTTTATTTATTTATTTGACACAGAGAGACACAGCGAGAGAGGGAATACAAGCAGGGGGAATGGGAGAGGGAGAAGCAGGCTTCCCACGGAGCAGGGAGCCCAATGCGGGGCTCGATCCCAGGACCCTGGGATCATGACCTGAGCCGAAGGCAGACGCTTAACGACTGAGCCACCCAGGTGTCCCCCTGGCATTGTGGTTTTAAACAAATGTGGCATAAAGAAAATAATTCACTGACAGCACAATAAATCTTAATTGATTTTGACCCCATGTGGTATCGGATCTGTAGTGTCCCCCCAAATGGGCAGACTCGACAACTGATCTAACGGTAATAAAGTCAGGGATTGAAAGGAAACTTACTGTGTTAGTTTGTGTCTATGTGTGTGAAGAGGAGCTCACCAAGAAATACATTCATTTAAAATTTAAACAGCAAGATTTTGTTTTAGCATTAGATTTCAACGTTTGTGTTTATAAAGAATGCTTGGTCGGAGGGGCTTACCTTCAACCTCAGCTATTTGAAGAAATGATGGAAAAATTCAGTTCTTTCCGAGTCAGAGTACGTCCCACTATACCTTACCATCCTTCTATAAGAGAACAATGAGCAAAATGGCAAAGTGCTGAAAACAAAACTGACTATGACTTAAGAAATTCTCTGTGGCATTTTTCCCACAATTGTTAATATTAATACAAAAATAATGTAAATAGCCTGAGGCCAACTAATTTTTCTAATAAATGGGATAGAGAAATATTGTCCAAATCCGGAACATTATAAAAATATAGAAACACCTCCATTCTCTCTAGCATCAACAAAGCCATGACACAAGATCAATTTGCTAAAAAAAAAAAAAAAAAAGTCCACCACACAACTGGACAGATACTTTGAAGCCCT
Source organism: Leptonychotes weddellii (assembly GCF_054177405.1). Taxonomy (NCBI): domain Eukaryota; kingdom Metazoa; phylum Chordata; class Mammalia; order Carnivora; family Phocidae; genus Leptonychotes; species Leptonychotes weddellii. Next base: position 84,249,200 of record NC_138373.1, read on the forward strand.
TTATTTCTGCTTTTATTTCCTTTCAGTATCTCATGAAAGGATACGTTTAGTTAAAACATGAGGGTCGTACACTTGTATTTTTTAAAATCTGTGGAATGTTCAGTATCTGTTCTGCATAAGCACATTGGGCTGTTGTCTCTGAGCCTTTACCCAGAAAAACAGGAGCTTGCCTAGCATTACAAATGCTGTTCAAATATTTTCCAGAGACATAAAAGAGAAAATATCATCACAAGTAATGAAGATGAATAAGAAAAAAAACACAGGTGTATGGCATGTGGACAGACCAAGTGAGAACAGGGAGGGGGAGGGAGGGGGGGGAGGCAAAGAGGGGAAAGAGATCTTAAACACAGGCCTGGATGAGTGATCACATAGAGAGTCTCTTCTGAGCTTGGTTTTCATATTATGGTTTGAATCTGTTTTGTTATTTCACTCTAGCTATATTGGGGGCCTCTATTCCTGCTTTTGTCTTACAGATGTTTAGAAATATGGGGTGCCTGGGTGACTCCATCAGTTAAGCATCTGGCTCTTGTTTTCGGCTCAGGTCATGATCTCAGGGTCGTGAGATGGAGCCCTACTTTGGGCTCTGTGCTTGGCGCCAGTCTGCTGGAGATTCTCCCCCTCTCTCTCTCCCCCTCTGCTCCTCCCCTGTTTGTGCTCTCTCTCTTTAAATAGATAAATAAATAAAATCTTTTAGAAAAAAAAGAAATAACTTATAGAGAATGAAAAGTATTACTAAAATTTGGAAAATTAAATTTCATAAAATATTTTGGGAACCTGAGAAGTAGAAAGGTCTACTCAATTAAAATCCATTTTGGAAGGGCTTACTCAGGAAAGGTGTGTGATACGCCAGAAGTTTGAAATAACTTCTAACCCAATTTACAGAAGTCATATATGGTACAGATATAGTTGGCAAAACACACACATTTGACACAAAATATATACACGCATACACACACACACACACACACATACACACCAGGGTTATAAATATCCAGAATAATAGATCTATTTTATTTAAGTCAATGAAAGGCAATATTTTAATTTATTAAATGCTATGTAAGTATGTATGTTGTAATTTCAGGGTAATTGCTGCCTTCTATCTCACAAACAAGTTTTTCTTTCTTTTTTTTTAGATTTTATTTATTTTGACAGAGAGACAGAGAGAGAGGGAACACAAGCAGGGGGAGTGGGAGAGGGAGAAGCAGACTTCCCGCTGAGCAGGGAGCCCGATGTGGGGCTCGATCCCAGGACCCCGGGGTCAGGACCTGAGCCGAAGGCAGATGCTTAACGACTGAGCCACCCAGGCGTCCCTCACAAAAAAGTTTTTCAAATTATTGGGGTCCATGTTCAAAATGATCAGAAAAGAAACACTTAAGCATGGTGCTACCACAATTTGCCATTTGAAAGAAAATTTCGTTATCCGCCTGAATTATGCTAAGTCCTGAATTTAGAACAGAGTCAGTTGTAGACATTTTTTGAAATGAAGAGAGAGCTACTGGTAGTGGTAAGCTCTCATGTGGTGACCACATGCAACATTCACTTATATCAAAGAGATGGGGAAATTTTGTATTTATGATCCTCCAGGACTCCTACGGTGAGGAGTCCCAGAAACCTATCCCTCCCTATTTTTCCCCTTTGCTTTAACATTCAAGACTTGTCTCCACTATCTGCTTTGAATCCAGACAAGATTTATGTCCTCTATCCATGACTATGTCAGCTACCACAAAATGCCCAGACTTCCAAGTCACTCTTCTCACCTACACTTTAAGCCCATGTGAATCTGCTTTTATTTCAATGATTCTCAAATTTTATTGCATGTCAGAATCACCTGGAAGGTTTGCTAAAACACAGACTGCTGGGCCTGAATTAGTTTTTGATTCTGTAGGCATGGCGTTAGGCCTGAGAATGGGAATTTCTAAATTCCCGGGTGATGTGGATACTTGTGGTCCAGTGGAAAACCACTACTTTATTCCTTTCTCTCCCCAAGTCCTGAAACTCCCTGATTTTGCTCTCTGAATTCAGAGTCTTTTGATAGCAAAATCCCTTGTATTTTCAGCCTATCTTCTCTGTGCTTTAAGGCACATGATTCTTCTCTAAGGTCCCATTTTTTATAGTAAACTGTCAAGTGGTGGCTGCTTTTTCTCCCAAAGCCCTGGGACCACCGATCTGGTGGTGGGGGTAGGTGTCCTCCTGGTTTCTCATTGCTGCTTTCAGATGTTTCTCCCCATCTCTTCCCTAAAAACAACCAATCACGAATCTTATGTCATCAGATGATATCAACCTGTCTCTCTTTATTCTCATTTATGGATTCCTGTGTTATTTCCCCTGATTCCTTGATGATATAAGCACCTGTTTTACTCTCTTCAGTAACACTCCTGTCTCAATTATGGTAGATTTCAATAAATATATAGATAATTGTTCTAACACCTTGGTCTATCAGTTCCTTAACCACCTCTGTTCCAATGGTCTTGTCCTCTACCTTATGTTAGCCACTCTCATGTGGTCATACCTGGACTTCTTGATAACCTCAGTTTCAAACATTCTACTCTCTGGTTGCCATGTCCTATCTTTCCACCCCACTCTCTATATTATTAGAACCCCAGCCGTTCTTTGATCCTAATGGGACCTATGACCTTTTGATCCTACCTTCTTTTAATTGACATCCTTCCAGATGAAATTTTATAATTCTTTTTAATCACTACAATAAATCCTCTATAAACAACCTCCACTCCCTTGCTCCTCTCTCATGTTCTTACTCAGTAAGAGCAGATCCATAACCTGGTTAAATCCAACTCTCTCCCTACTCCGTGACTAAAACTCTAAAGCTAAAACTGTCTGGAGAAAAACCCACAAACACACAGACATTAAATAGAAGTAGGCTCTTAATCCTGCAAGGCAATCATATTAGATGTTTTTAAAAAATTCATTCTCTCACTCTTGATGAAGATTGAAAATATTTTTCTTATTTTCCAAAACTCAATACCTTCTTCCCCACTGAGATAACTGGAGCATTCATAAGAGAACTTAAAGAGATTATCACCATTACTTCAATCCATCTGCCACCCTTGTGTTCTTTGACATCTTGCCTGTTACCACAGGTGAAATATCCGTGCTCTTACCTCAAGTCTGTTCTTGCACTGTGCCCTAGAACTCATCTCCTCTCACTGCATTGCTTGAGAAATTTCCCTTCTAATGTATCATCCATCTTCCACACTGTATCGTCATACAAAAGTAATGTACTTCTCCCGAGCTAAAAACTTTCTCTTGATCCCTATTTCCCACCTGTGTATTGCCCCATTTTGTGGTTCCTATTTCTAGCAAAACTACTTGAAAAAGTGACCTATAGTCATCTCTCCAATTTATGTCTTCCAGTTCTCTCTTACCCACTGCCATCAGGCTTTTGTCCTCACTACTTCACCAAAACTGCTCCCCTGCAGCTTGCCCAGGCGCCATGTTCCATAGTCATATCTCTGCTTTAATGTTAGCCTATGAATAGCATTTGAATCACACATCATTCTTGATATATATTCTTCACTTATATTCCAGGGCACAACACTTTCTTGGATTTCCTCCTACCTTACTGAAAGTTGTTTCTGTTTCCTTTTTGGTTTCTCTTCTTCTTCATCTTTTAATACTAGAAAGCCTCAGGTTTCAGTCCTTGGACCTCCTTTCTTTTTTATCCAGTTATTCTCTTGGTGATCTTATTCATCTCATGGTTTTAAATATCATATCTATGTTTTTACAGTGCTGCAGAAAAATTTTTGTCCTCTCATTTTTAAGACTGTTAACCAAATGAATATAATTTTATTTTGTGGCATCACCCAAAGAAACATGTGTAAGTATTAAACTAAGTCCATCAAATATCATTTATATACTAATTTATTAGTCATTTCTTTTTTCATTTTATTGAAGTAAATAACTTACAAATAAAATTGCAATATATATAAGGTATACAGTGTGATGATCTGATATATGTGCACAGTGTAAAAGGATTCCCATCATGAAGTTAATTAACATATGCATTCCCTTGCATATTTACCTTTTTTTTTTTTTTAGTGAAAATGTACTTAGGTTCTACTCTCTTACCAAATTTCAATTATACAATACAGTATTATGTCAACTATAGTCACTGTATTATACATTAGATCCTCATATCTTATTCATCTCATAACTGAAAATTTGTACCCTTTTATCAACCTCTCCCTATTTTTCCTAAAACCCTGACCCTGACAACCACCATTCTCCTTTATGTTTCAATGAGTGTGATTTTTTTTTTTTTTGATTCCACATATTAGTGATACTATGCAGTATTTGTCTTTCTCTGTCTGGCTTATCTCACTTAGCATAATGCTTTCCAGGTTCATCCATGTTGTTGCAAATGGCAGAATGTCCTTCTTATTAAAGGCTGAATAATATTCTACACACACACACATAGGTACATATATACCACATCTTATTTATCCATTCATCTGTTGATGAACATTTAGGTTGTTTTCATACCCTGACTATTGTGAATGGTGCTGCAATGAACATGGTAGTACAGATACCTCTTTGAGATAATGGTTTTGTTTCCTTTAGATATATATCCAGAATTGGGATTGCTGGATCATACTGTAGTTTTATTTTTATTTTCTTGGGGAACCTCCATGCTGGTTTCCATAGTGACTGAATCAGTTTACATTCCCACCAACACTGTTCAAGGGTTCCCTTTTCTCCACATCCTCACTAGCACTTTTATCTTTTGTCTCCTTTGCTGTACAGAATCAATTAAGTTTGATATAGTCCTGGTTGTTTATTTTTGCTTTTGTTGCTTTTGCTTTTGGTGTCAAATCCAAAAAAATCATTGCCAAACAAATGTCAAGAAGCCTACCCTCTATGTTTTCTTTTAGGAATTTTATGGTCTCAGATCTTATATTCAAGTCCATCCTTGTATCCCAGAAATAAATCCCATTTGATCATGATGTATATTCCTCTTAATGTACTGTTGAATTTGGCTTGCTAATATTTTTGTTTTGTTTTGTTGGTTGAATAATCTTTTTTTATTATTATTATGTTCAATTAGTCAACATGTAGTACATCATTAGTTGATTTTTGTGAACGTTGTTAAGATAATGGTCTATTGTTTTCTTTTGTATGTAGCTGTCCAATTTTCCTAACACCGTTTATTGAAGAGACTGTCTTTTCCCCATCTTATATTCTTGGCTCCTTTGTTGTAAATTAACTGACTATATGTGGATGGATTTATTTTTGGGCTCTGCACTATATTCTATTGATCTATGTGTTTTTGTGCCAATACCATACCATTTTGATTATGTTAGCTTTGTATTATATTTTGAAATCAGGAAGTGTGATGCCTCTAGCTTTGTTCTTCTTTCTCAAGATTGCTTTGGCTATTCAGGGTCTTTTGTGATTCCATAACAATTTTAGGATTGTTTTTTTCTATTTCTATGAAAGATGGAATTTTGATTTCATTGGAATTTTGATAGGGATTGTGTTGAATCTGTAGATAGCTTTGTGTAGTACAGACATTTTAACAATATTGATTATTCCAGTCTATGCATATGGAATATCTTTCCATTTATTTGTGTCTTTTTCAGTTTCTTTCATTAATGTTTTATAGTTTTCAGTCTACAGATCTGTCTTCTCCATGGTTAGATTTATTCCTAAGTAATATTCTTTTAGATGCTATTGTAAATGGGATTATTTTCTTAATTTCTCTTTCTGATAGTTTATTGTTAGTATGTAGAAGTACAACTGATTTTTGTATACTGATTTTGTATCTTGCAACTTTAGTGAGTTTGATGATTAGTTCTAACAGTGTCTTGGTGGAGCCTTCAGGGTTTCCTATATTATATTACTATGTCATCTGCAAACAGAGACAATTTTACTTCTTCTTTTCTGAAATAAATGCCCCTGATTTCTTTTTCTTGCCTAATTGTTCTGGCTGGAACTTCCAGTACTATGCCGAATAAAAGTAATGTCTTGTTCCTGATCTTTTTTTTTTTTTAAAGATTTTATTTATTTATTTGAGACAGAGAGAATGAGAGAGAGCACATGAGAGGGAGGAGGGTCAGAGGGAGAAGCAGACTCCCTGCTGAGCAGGGAGCCCGATGCGGGACTCGATCCCGGGACTCCAGGATCATGACCTGAGCCGAAGGCAGTCGCTTAACCACCTGAGCCATCCAGGCGCCCTGTCTTGTTCCTGATCTTAAGAGAATGAACTTTCAGCTTTTCACTGTTTAGTATGTTGTCACCTCCAGGCTTGAAATATATGGCCTCTATGCTCAGTTACATTCCTTCTGTACCCAATTTGTTGAGAGGTTTTTTTTTTTAAACCATGAACAGATGTTGAATTTGTCAAATGCTTTTTCTGCATCCATTAAAGCGATCATATAATTATTAGCCTTCATTTTGTTAATGTGGTGTATCACATTGGTTTATTTACATATGTTGAACCATCCTTGTACCCCAGAAATAAATCCCATTTGATCATGATGTATATTCTTCTTAATGTACTGTTGAATTTGGCTTGCTAATATCTTTTTGTTTTGTTTTGTCTTGTTGGTTGAATAATCTTTTTTATTATTATTATGTTCAATTAGCCAAAATGTAGTACATCATCAGTTTTTGCTATTATTTTATTGAGGATTTTTGCATCTATGTTCATCAGGGATATTGACCTGTAATTTTCTTATAGTGTCGTTGCCTGGCTTTGGTATCAGGGTAATGCTGATCTCATAAATTGAGTTTGGACATATTCCCTCCTCTTCCATTTTTTGGAGAACTTTGAGATAGATTGATATTAATTCTTCTTTAAATGTTTAGTAGAATTCATTAGTGAAGCATCTGGTCCTGGGCTTTTGTTTGTTGGGAGGTTTTTTATCATTGTTTCAATCTCCTTGCTAGTAATTAGTCTGTTTAGATTTTGTATTTCTTCTTGATTCAGTCTTGGTAGGTTTTATGTTCCTAAGAATGTATCCATTGTTTGTAGGTTATCTATTTGTTGGCATATAATTGTTCATAGTAGTTTCTTATGATCTGTAGAATTTTTTTGTTATCAGTTGTAATGTCTCCTCTCTCATTAATGATTTTATTTATTTGAATCTTTTTTCTTTCTTGGTGAGTCTAAAGTTTTATCAATTTTCTTTGTTTTTCAAAAAATCAACTCTAAGAGTTTCATTAATTTTTTTCTCTTGTCTTTCTAGTGTCTATTTTATTTATTTCCATTTTTATCTTTGTTATTTTCTTTCTTCTACTAACTTGGGGCTGAATTAGCTCTTTTTAAAAAAATTTCCATAAGGTATAAAGTTAGGTTGTTTGAGATCATTCTTTTTTCTTCATGTAGGCATGTAGCACTATAAACTTCTCTCTTAGAATTGCTTTTGCTGCATCCCATACATTTTGGCATTTTGTGTTTCCATTTTTATTTATCTCAAGATATTTTTTGATTTCCCTTATGATTTCTTCTTTGGGCCATTGGTTTTTAGGATTTTGTTGTTTATCTCCACATATTTGTGAATTTTCTAGTTTTTCTCTTGTAATTGATTTCTAGTTTCATACTATTGTGGTAGGAAGGGATGCTTCACACAATTTCAATCTTCTTAAATTCATTAAGACTTGTTTTGTGGTCTTACATGTGATCTATCCTAGAGGTGTTCCACATGTGCTTGAGAAGAATGTATATTTTCCTCCTGTTTGATGTAATGTTCTGTATATGTCTAGGTTCATCTGGTCTAACATGGAGTTGTAAGTCCAATATTTCCTTATTGATTTTCTGTCTGGATGATCTATTTATTATTGAAAGTGGGGTTTTTGAAGTCCCCACTATTCTTGTATTGCTGTCTATTTCTCCTTTCAGATCTATTTTTTAAAATATATTTTTTAGGTGCTCCTATGGTGGGTGCATAAATATTTATACATGTTAAATCCTATTGTTGGATTGAGCCCTTTATCATTATATAATGACCTTCCTTGTCTCGTGTTACAGCTTTTGACTTAAAGTCTATTTTGTCTGATACAAGTATAGCTACCCTGCCTTATCTTGGTTTCAATTTGCATAGAATATCTTTTTCCATCTCTTCACTCTCAGTCTATGTGTGTCCTTAAAGCTGAACTGAATCTCTGGTAGGCAGCATATAGTTGGGTCTTGTTTTTTTTAATCCACCCAGCCACTCCATGTCTTTAAAAAAATTTTTTTTTTGAGTATAGTTGACACACAATGTTACATGAGTTTCAGGTGTACAACATAGTGATTCAACTTCTGTATATGTTAGGCAAAGCCTACCCCAGTGTAGCTACCACCTGTCACTATAAAACACTATTATGGTATCACTGACTATATTCCCTATGCTGTGCCTTTTATTCCCATAACTTATTCATTCCATAACTAGAACCCTGTATCTCCCACTCTCATTCACCCATTTCTCTCATACCCCCTCCCCACTCCTTTTCTCTCTGGCAAACATCAGTTTGTTTTCTATATTTACAGGTCTGATTCTTCTTTTCATTTGTTTTTTATTCATTTGTTTTGTTTTTTAAATTATACATATGAGTGAAATCATATGGTATTTGTCTTTCTCTGTCTGATTTATTTTACTTAGCATAATACCCTCTAGATCCAATTATGTTGTCATAAATGACTTGATCTCATCCTTTTTAATGGCCATGTAATATTCCATTATTATATATAGAACTGCTTTTATTGGTAGATGCATATACATAGACACACAGAACATCTTCCTTATCCATTCATCTGTCAATAGACCTGTTGCTTCCATATCTTGGCTATTGTAAATAATGCTTCAATAAACATAGGGGTGAATATATCTTTTTGAATTCGTGTTTTCATTTTCTTTGGTTAAATATCCACTGGAGGGGGCACCTGGGTGGCTTAGATGGTTAAGCATCTGCCTTCGGCTCAGGTCATAATCCCAGGGTCCTGGGATTGAGTCCTGCATCGGGCTCCCTGCTCCTTGGGAGCCTGCTTCTCCCTCTGCTTCTCTCTCTCTCTGTCTCTCATGAATAAATAAATAAAATCTTTTAAAAAAAAATATCCACTGGAGGAATTATTGGATCATATGGTATTTCTATTTTTAATTTTTTGAGGAAACTCCGTACTGTTTTCCACAGTGGCTATACTAATTTACATGCCCACCAGCAGTGTACGAGGGTTCCTTTTTCTCCACATCCTCGCCAACACTTGTTATTTCTTGTCTTTTGACAGGTGTCAGGTGATATCTCGTTGTGGTTTTGATTTGCATTTCCATGATGATTAGTGAATTTGAGTATCTTTTCATGTGTCTGTTGACCATCTGTATGTGTTCTTCAGAAAAATGTCTATTCAGGTCCTCTGTTCTTTTTAAAATCGGATTTTTAACTTTTTTTTTTTTTTTTTTGGTGTTGAGTTGCATAAATTCTTTATATATTTTGGATATTAACCCCTTATCAGCTATCTTCTCCCATTTAGTTGGTTGACTTCTCATTTTGTTGATGACTTCCTTTCTGTACAAAACTTTTTTATTTGGATCTAGTCCCAATAGTTTATTTTTGTTTTTTGTTTCCCTTGCCATAGGAGACATATCTAGAAAAATGTTGCTATAGCCAGTGTTGGAGAAATTACTGCCTGTGTTCTTTTCTAGGATAATTATGGTTTCAGCTCTCACAGTTAGGTACTTAATCCATTTTGAGTTTATTTTTGTGTATGGTCTTAGAAAGTGGTCCAGTTTCATTCTTTTGCATGTAGCTATCCAGTTTTCCCAGCACCAGTTTTTGAAGAGACTGTCTTTTCTCCATTGTATATTCTTGCCTCATTTGTCATAGATTAATTGACTATATAAGCATGGATTTATTCCTGGGTTCTCTATTCTGTTTTATTGATTTATGTATCTATTTTTATACCAATACCATATTGTTTTGATTACTACAGCTTTGTAGTATATCTTGAAATCTGGAATTGTGATTCCTCCAGCTTTGTTTTTCTTTCTCAAGATTTTTTTGGCTATTTGGGGTCTTTTGTGGTTCCCTACAATTTTAGTATTATTTCATCTAGTTCTGTGAAAAATGCTGTTGGTATTTTGATAGCAATTCCATTGAATCTGTAGATTGCTTTGGGTAGTATGGACATTTTAACAATATTAATTTTTGTAATCCACGAGCATGTAACATCTTTCCATTTGTTTGTATTGTCTTTAGTTTCTTTCAGTGTTTTAGAGTTTTCAGAGTACAGGTCTTTTACCTCCTTGTTTAAGTTTATTCCTAGGTATTTTATTCTTTTTGGTGCAATTGTAAATGAAATTGTTTTCTTAATCTCTCTTTCTGCTATTTGTTATTGCTATATAGAAATACAACAGATTTGTATATATTAATTTTGTATCCTGCAACTTTACTGAATTCATTTTTCAGCTCTAGTATTTTTTTTTTTGGAGGAATCCTTGGGGTTTTCTATATATAGTATCATGTCATCTGCAAATAATGACAGTTTAACTTCTTTATCAATGTGGATGCCTTTATTTTTTTTTCTTGTCTGATTCCTGTGGCTAGGACTTCCAACACTATGTTGAATAAAAGTGGTGAGAGTGGACATCCTGTCTTATTCCTGATCTTAGAGGAAAATCTTTCAGGTTTTCATGATTGAGTATGATGTTAGCTGTGGGTTTTTTATATATGGCCTTTATTATGTTGAGGTGTGTGCTCTCTAAACCCACCTTGTTGAAAGTTTTTATCATGAACAGATGTTGAACTTTCACTCTATATCTTTTGATTGGAGAATTTAGTCCATTACACATAAAGCAATTATTGATAGGTGTGGACTTACTCTTGACATTTTGTTGTTTTCTGGCTGTTTTTTAGTTCCTTTGTCCCTGTTTTGCTCTCCTCTTTTGTGATTTGAAGATTTTCTGCAGTGGTATGCTTTGATTTCTTTCTCTTTCTCTGTTGTATATCTATATAAGTTTTTGTTTTGTGGTTACCATGAGGCTTACACAAAACATATTATAGTTATGACAGTCTAAACTTATAACTTCAAATGCATATAAATCCTTTACATTTTTACACTCCCTCTCCCATATTTTATGTTTTTGATATCACACTTTACACTATTTAATATTGCGTATCCATTACCAAAGTATTATAGTTACAATTATTTTTAATACTTTGTCTTTTAACCTTTAATTAGTTCATTTTTTGTAGTTATTTCTCTGATAGTGTTTGGATAGTTTAGCATAATGGTTAAAAACATGGGTTTTAGAATAAGAAAGGTTACAGTTCAGGCCTATTTATTCTACTAATTGAATAAACCAATTTACTAATCTCTCCTAGATTTTTTCTTATCTGTAAATGGGAAAAATAATACCCACCCCACTAGATTGTTGTGATGATTAAATAAATTATGTGTGTGTTTGGTTTGGGTTTCTCTCAAAGCAGAGTGTGAGACCAGATAGTTTATTTGGGAGGTGCTTGTAGGAAGCAAGAGTGAGAGAATAGTTAGAGTGAGCCAGAGGAGGAATAACAAATATCAGGGTATGTTATAATGGTTGCTGCTATAGGCATTTGTGGCTTAATCCTGCTGGGACTTCAGAGAAGCAAACAGAATGCCTCCCAGAATGGTCATAAGGAAGGATGGGAGGCTGAGGCTCCCAACCCCCATTACTGAGGTTTTCCCATGGAGCTGTTACCTTCTTTGAACTTCTAGAAGCCCCCAAAATGAGCTGAACAGACTCTTAGGGTTCTGTGGAAGACTCTGAAGGAGTCTGTGGCTGCTTATACTAGTAAATGACTGTAGATTCCTGGTCACCTCATGTCCCACTTGGAGATAAACTCTGAAGCGGTGCTGGGATATAAGGGCCTAAGGAACAGTCTGGTCTTGATGCAGTAAATTTTGGGAAGTGGATCTCCTTATTTTTCCATCTCAGTAGCTCATCAATGAAGTTGGGTGTTTTATTTTACCATGTACTAAAAACGCCTGTCTTAGGGCACTATCTCTCCCCAGCTCCCACCTATTCCTTCTACGCACCCCTCCTCTTGTGTAGTTATAGCCCAAAGTTAAGAGAGGTTGGGTAGGAATACTAATGAAAATGCTTTTCAAGAGTTTATGCATATTCTGCTGTATGATTCAGCTAGTGAAAAAGCTGTCCAGAAAGCTGCCTTAGAGAACTACCCAAAGGCGGGTTTGTCTCCTAGTGCCAGGATTCATCTGTAGCTTCTTTGGAAACAAAAAGCCAGGGATTATTTTCAGGTCTGTCTTGTTTATTGACAACAGCTGACTGAAGTAGCATGTCAGTTATTAAGGATTATTTTTAAACCCTTCATATTAGAAAAGGACAGAGTTGTTAGGTAATCTTATCCAAGTCCTTGGTTCAATGCACTGCTTATATCATCCCTTGGTTTGGCTGCAGTGAACTATTTCGGTTTGAATTGCTGATATTTCCTTATTGGAGTGTTTCTTTTTTTTTTACTACAATAATTCTTACTGCTAAAACATAAAACCACAATAGGAGTCAACTCAAACTTTCCTCTTATTAAAAACTTCTTCCCACTATTACAAATGCTTTTTTATACCAAGATAAAAGTTTTATTTATTTTTGATTATTTAGTTTTTCCAACCGTCACACTGTCATCTCTTGGACCATATACTCAGTTCATATTTATTTGCTGATCTTTGCCTCTAGATGTATACAGTAGTTCTCACCATAAAAACTTGCTGTTGGTGAAAATAGGCTAAACTGTAATCCAAAAGGGAATCCTCTTGTGTACCAGAATCATATATTTCTGATATCAAATTTGAGAGGATTCATGTTGCTTAATCATGGTATCTTAGTCAAACATAGAAATAACTAATGTTTTCTTATTAGCATATCAATTTCAGTCCCTATAGGTAGTTCCTTAAAAGTGCATTTTTTTCAAGTATTTAAACCATTTGCTGCTTTTTGGACATTTTTTACTTTTGTCTATCTTTGTGTGTGTCAAGGGCCTAAGAATGAGCAGACCACCACAATTTATCACAATGACACAAAGAGTTTCTTTGTTCCATCCTTCTAAATGGCCCTTTGTGTACTTGCTGAGTCACATTTCTGAAACTCCTTTTCCCTGGGCCAGAGGGTAAGACACTGAGATGTGGCAGAATGCAAACTTTCAACATTATGATTACTACAATAAAACATTTTTGGAGGTAAAGGCACTTACTTGTGGTCCCTTAGACTGCAAAGTTTTTCAAACTGCAATGCCACAAAACAATAAAGTATCAGGCATTTTTGACTAAGATCTATCATGAGAAATAGATTTTACTTCATGTGCAGAGCACATACAACTATGTACATGCAGAACTGAAATAAAATTTTCATGAAACAATACTTAATCTATATTCCTGATGATATACTCTGTCATTTTCTTTTTTTCCTATCTTCTGAAATGTTGATTAAACTCTCCAAATCAAATCTATGACCCTCTGTGGGGTTATCAGTCAGACTGAAAAATACTTCATTAATTGAGAGAGAAAAGGGCTTTTAAAAGTATGTATGTATACATACATATATATATATACACACACACAATAACATACAAATATTCAAAATATAAGTGTTTCTATAAATATATTTGTATGTATATTCAAAATGTACTTCTCACCATAAGCTGCTATGAAAAAAGTTTGCAAGCCACTGCTTTAAAGAATAAGAGAATTGAAACTTAGATTCAGAGGCAAGTGGGAGAACACAGTGGGGAGCCTTGAGAGGGGAGGCAGAGTGTAATGTAAGCAAGATTTATTTTTATTCATTTAGTTTTTAATTATTAGGTAAACCTATAAGATTGCTTTGTTTCCTTCCTCAACTGTTTTTTTCCCCCAAGAGTTATATACCAAATTACACAGAGATACAAAACTATGTTGAGTATTGATTACTGTTTTTCTTTTTAAGATTTTATTTATTCATTTGAGAGAGAGAGAATGAGAGAGAGAGAGCATGAGAAGGGGGAGGGTCAGAGGGAGAAGCAGACTCTCCGCTGAGCAGGGAGCCTGATGTGGGACTTGATTCAGGGATCATGACCTGAGCCGAAGGCAGACGCTTAACCGATTGAGCCACCCAGGCGCCCGAGTATTGATTACTGTTGATGGAGTCAGTTTCTTGATCTTAAACATCATGAGTAACATTCTGACATAATTTGTGTACTTAATCTTTAAAGAATTTGGGAATCTAAAAATAATTCTTTGGGTGCTCCTCTTTTTAGCTCTTATGAGCAGGGTTAATACATATTCATGTTGTAGAATGGATCCTCTATAATTGTTCCTGTATTACCGATCCCCGAGGCTATACTCATGACAGTTAAGGAGATAAATTTAAAAAGCTTTCACGAGGATTGGCATATTGTTCATATAAGTCTAATGACTGGGTAGCTCAGTGACCCTGAAATCTGTGCCCACCGCGGTCAGAAGCAATGACTCTGTGCCTGATCCAGGACCTACCTGACTGCACATGATACTGTGCTGGCCTTGCCTACTGGCGAGCAGAGACTTGGACTGCTGGGGTTTGTACTCTGACATATCAGGGCTAAAATAATATTGTTTAACCCCAGGTAAAAGGAAAAAGTGGGAGATTTTGTCTTAGTGGCACTTTTCATTTGATAATCACTTCTCTTTATATAAAAATTCTATCTCCTCTTTCTTCCCATCTCTCTGACCTTTAATTCATCTGCTTTTGCTCCTCCCACATCCTTCCCACAAGCTCTCTTATGCTGCTTTCAGTGTGACTGTGGTTGACAGAAACCCCCTCTATCCCACCTATCCCACTTCTCTTGCCTTTCCCTAACTGTACAAGAATGGCACCTTGATCGAGACCATGGGCTCTGAGTTAGACTGCCAGGGTTCCAAGCCCAGCACTTTTACTGGCCAGCTGTGCAAACTTGGACACCTTATTGCAAGAAATGTAAAAAGGGTCATGATGTCTGAAATCTACTTTCAAACAGTTCGACCAAAAAAAGGTATATGCATATATAAGATATACGGTATACATATATATACAGTATACTATATATACACATGTATATACTGTAAAGTCTATATACCTTATAAAGTTTATACTTTATGTTATGTAGTATATATTCTATACCGTATATATTCTATATAGTATAAAGAATATAGTATATATTCTGTACTGTAGTATATTAGTGTGTATGTGCGTATATGTATTTATATTTACAAATACATTTTATATTTATATTTAAACCTCTGGATTTAACTGTGGCACTTAATTCATTTTTAACACACTTTCCTTTCTAGAAATTTTAAAAGACCAGAAACAGAATTTTTTTTTTTTAAGATTTTATTTATTTATTTGAGACAGAGAATGAGATAGAGAGAGAGAGCATGAGAGGGGGGAAGGTCAGAGGGAGAAGCAGACTCCCTGCTGAGCAGGGAGCCCGATGCTGCGGGACTCGATCCCGGGACTCCAGGATCATGACCTGAGCCAAAGGCAGTCGCTTAACCAACTGAGCCACCCAGGCGCCCAGAATTTTTTTTTTTTTTTTTTAAGATTTTATTCATTTATTTGACAGAGAGAGAGAATACAAGCAGGCGGAGCAGCAGGCAGAGGGAGAGGGAGAAGCAGGCTCCACACGGAACGGGGAGCCTGATGTGGGGCTCAATCCCAGAACCCTGGGATCATGACCTGAGCTGAAGGCAGACGCTTAACTGACTGAGCCACCCAGGCGCCCCCAGAAACAGAATTTAATTCAGTCCAATTCAACAAGAATTCCTGAAAACATTCTGTATGCCCCTCATTGTGATAGACACTGGGAATAGTTAATTTTGTACAAATTCAACAGCAAATTTTGTTTCTATCTATATAAATATATGTATTGTATCTATCATCATCTATCTATTTATGAGCAAAATATAGCAGAATGTTAATAACAGGTCAGTGCAAGCAGTTTATACATGTTCATTGTGCTATATTTTCAAGTGTTCTGGAAACATGAATAAATTGCTTTAAAAAAAGATTTATTTATTTGAGAGAGAGAAAGAGAGAGCATGTGTGCACGCCCACGTGAGTGGGAGAGTGGGGCAGAGGGAGAGGGTGAGAAGCAGACTCCCTGCTGAGCATGGAGCCCCACGTGGGACTTAATCTCACCACCCTGAGATCACGACCTGAGCTGAAATCAAGAGTTGGATGCTTAACAGACTGAGCCACCCAGGTGCCCCTAGAAGCATGAAAAATTTCAAACTAAAAGTTGGGAAGAAATCGAAAGATCATTCCCTGGTGCATAGTAAGTGCTCAATAAATGCTAGCTATTTTTATTAATCCTGATGTTATATCAGTAGGAGATGTCTCCCCAGCCCACACCTAGGTATTGCAAGTATTTAGCCCTGGCCTTTTGGAGAGAAAGCCATGATCCTCCTTGCCTGTCTTTCTTTATAAAAATGGATTGGGACTTTTGTATTGTGGCAGTCTACTGGTATAGATTGTGCTGGTATTCCTGGGGTATGTGGGTGATCACTTAATTATTCACAGGTACAGCCAGTTCTAATTTTAAGAGTTGAAAGTTCACTCACACTGCACTAATTCTTTATTTCCTATAATCAGATAATCTTCCTCCTGGCACTTCACTCTCCAGCATAGTAAGAGAAACACACACACCCCCCCTTAACTGATTGACCAACCAAACCTTTAGCTTGCTAAATAATCAAAAATTATTTTATTCCAGTTTAAATAGTTTCTTTCAACGAAATCTTTTGGGAAATTGAATGTTCAATTCCCTAGAGACTAGCCCTTATTCCCAAATTGGTGTCTGGGTGTAGGGGAAAGCTCAGGAATCCTGTCAGTGAGAGCGAGGTGGCTGGCTCATGTGCCATCTTTCTCTTTGAGGCACTGTGGCTTGACTGGTCTCTCTGGACTGACATCTGATATCATTCACTTAGGCACCCCTGAAGTACCTAAAAGTTTTTATGATTGCTCTGAAAGAAACCCTTATTTCCTGTAGCCACAAGACTGCTATTGCTGAAAACCCAACCCAATGTGGGAGGAACAAACTCTAAGATGTCCCCAGTTATTTCTACCTCCTAGTATTCATGCTGTGGTGTAATCTCCTCCCCTTGAATATGACTGGGACTTCTGACTTGCTGCTAACTGATAAAATATGGCAAAGGTAATAGGATGCCATTCCCTTGGATATATAAGATTGTAACATCCATATTACAGGTAGATTTTCCATATTGACTCTCTCCCTTGCTGGCTTTGATAAAGTAAGCCACCAGATGGAGAAGCCCACATGGCAAGAGGCTGAGGGCAGTGTCTGGCCAACAGCTTGCAAGGAGCTAAGGAACTGGATTGTACAAACAGCCATGTGAGTTTGGAAGGAGATTCTTCTCTTTCGCCAGCCTGAGATGAGATGCCAGCTCTGGCTGACCCCTCATTGCAGCCTTGAGAGATCCTGAAGCAGGACATTCAGCTGTGCTGTGACTGAATTCCTGACCCACAGAAATTGTGGGATAATAAGTATGTGTTTATTTATGTTGCTAAATTTGTAGTAATTTGTTATGTAGCAATATATGACTAATACATAACTTTTGTCACAAATTGGGCAACCAAGGAAGCTGATAGAGTTATGAGAGCCCAAACTGCTGTGCTTGATCAATGACACTTATTTATTTGGAACACACTTTCCTTTTTCAGACATTTTAAAAGGACAGAAACTGAATTTAATTCAATTTCGTTCAGGCAAAGTCTACTAAACATAATTTAATAAGTGCTCTTAAAAATGTTATTTCATTGTCATAGACACAGGGAATAAAAATTAAATATAATGTAGTCCTCAATTTAAGGGGTATAGCTCTGTTGGAGAAGACAGCTTTGTAGGACTCCATTCGGGGGCATGGTATTTAGACTGAGTTTTTATGTATATTTAAAGCACTGTGTGATGGTTAATTTTATGTGTTGGTTGGGCCACAGTGCCCAGATATTTGGTCAAACATTATTCTGAATGTTTCTGTGAAATTTTTTTCCTTGACAAGATTAATATTTAAATCAGTGAACTTTTTTTAAAAAAAGATTTTATTTATTTATTTTAGAGAGAGAGAGAGAGAGCATGTGAGTGAGTGTGAGTGGTCGGGGAGGAGCAGAGGGGGGGGAGTAGGAGGGGGAAAGAATCTCAAGCAGACTCTAAGCTGAGCGTAGAGCCAACTTGGGGCTTGATCTCTTGACCCTGAGATCATGACCTGAGCCAAAACCAAGAGTCAGTCGCTTAACTGACTGAGCCACTTAGGCGCCACTAAATCAGTGAACTTAGAATAAAGCAGATTGCCCTCCATAATGTGTGTGTTGGAGGGGTCTCATCCAATCAGTTAAAGGCCTTAAAACAAAGACTAAACTCCCCCAAACAAGAAGGAATTCTGCTAGTAGATGGCCTTTGGACTTGAACTGTAACATTGGCTTTTCCCTGGGTTCTCATAGTCACATGAACTAATTCCTTAAAATAAATTTCTTTCTCTATGTGTACACAGATATGTATACGTATGGTTCTGTTTCTCTGGAGAGCCCTGACTAATACACACCCTATACCATCACACTAATGTTTTAAATTTTAAACTCTAAGTTGATTAGTTTCATATTCAACCATGAATCTCACTTATAACATACTTCACATTTGTCATTTGTTTCCTTCTCTGATAGCCTCACTGGACTGTAAGTTGCTTGAGGACACCTGGGTGTTTTTGCCTTTGTGCACTCTTAAACTGTCTAGCGTTGAGTCGAACCACTTATTAACCGTGTAACTTTGAGCAAATCACTTCATGTCATTAACCTTCAATTTTCTCATTTGTAAAATGTGGATAGTAAACTGCTACTTCATAGAATTTCTGTTAGGGTTGATTGAGATAAGACTACAAAGAATTTAGTATAGTGCTTAATACTATAACAAGCACTCAATAAATCTTATTTTTTGTGTTATTATTATCCGTACCAGCAGAATAGTTAGTACTCCAGGAATATTCATTAAGCACAAATTTATTTATTTATTTTTAAGATTTTATTTATTTATTTGAGAGAGAGAGAATGAGAGAGAGCACATGAGAGTGGGGAGGGTCAGAGGGAGAAGCAGACTCCCTGCCGAGCAGGGAGCCCGATGTGAGACTCGATCCCGGGACTCGAGGATCATGACCTGAGCCGAAGGCAGTCGCTTAACCAACTGAGCCACCCAGGTGCCCCACAAATTTATTTATTTTTTTAGTTAAACACAAATTTAAAATTACAGCACAGATAGAAGTTATGCCCAAGATGAAAATTAATAACACTATATAGAAGTTATATAGAAAGGTTAACAACATTTGAGAGATGTGGGTACTTACAGAAACTACCCTCAGTATTACAAAACATGATTTTCAGGTACATCTCATATGCAAAACAAACTGTAGAATAAAAAATATTCCCAAGTGTTAATAGTAATGTACCCAAAATTTAATTTTGCATAAGCTCTTAAAGAGCTTTAGTTTGTTCTTATCAATTACAAAGAATTTTCCTAAACTCTGCATTTAGAAATAGACTCAGATATTCTGAACTGGAAATTATACAGAATAAAAAGGGAATGTGGTAGGATTAGGAGGCTATAGTTAAATCTTAACAGGCTAGGACTAGTTTTTCATAATTTTTCTTTTTGTATTTTTATTATATGAGGGATAAATTCTGTAGTTCATCAGTGGAGGAAACAATGCAAAATTAAAGATTAGTTTTTAGATAATTGTCTTTTGTATTTAAAGGAAAAAAGTATGAAAGCAGTTGGTTACATTTTTATTCAACTTTCTTATTAGTCTGAAAATTTCAGCTTGTCAGACAAAGTTATATAAAGCAGCAAAGCCTGTATAATTTTCTATTTTTTAAAAATTTGCAAACTCAAAAATGATTGCAGGGAAAACAGTGGCCTAACCTCTCAGTGAGGATTTAATAATAGTGTACTCTACTGGGGTCTCCTATTGGTAAGATTTCATTGCTTAAAAACAACAGTGTGGTTCTGGACACCTACTGGAATACTAAAGATTTGATTAATTACAGTTAAATAACACTGGTTCAAGCATTTTATTTCTTTTAGTTTTTGCATTATTTTCATTATGCTTAATATCAACATCAGTGAAGCTGCCATGGTAAGGCAATCTATTTAAAAATAGGGAACAAGCTATCTGTATGGGATTACAAGGGAATTCATATGGTGTATCAAACTCTCTATGAAGTTTACAATTCTATTATGCCAAAAATTAACATTAAATATGTGTCAAATTTAGGGAAAATTTTCAATCCTTTATTTTGGTGACATGTAAACCAACCCCAAACTTAATTTTTTTGACTGATTATTTCATTTCAAACAGTGTCTTCTAACTATAAATATTTGTATGTCTCTAGTCATCCAAAAAGATTACTGAGTCCCTGTCATGCACAAGGTAGCACTGAGCCTTTAGGTGGCTCACATTTCTAGTGAAGTAGATCAGATGAAGCAAAATAGCAGCAATCCAAGGCAGTTAATGAGAGCTCAAAGTGGGAAGAGCTCGCCTTTAGGTAATTGGGCAAATAACTATTTTATAAAGGAGGTGAGAGGTACAGAACCATAAATTGTCAGAAATAGAAGGACACTTATGCATCAGTTTTCATTTCACAGATGAGGAGACTGAGGCCAGGAAGAGTAAAGTTTTGTCTGAAGTCTTTTTTTTTTTTTTTAAAGATTTTATTTATTTATTTGACAGAGAGAGAACACAAGCAGGGGGAGTGGAGAGGGAGAAGCAGGCTTCCTGCTGAGCAAGGAGCCCGATGCGGTCCTCAAATCCCAGGACCGTGGGTCATGACCTGAGCCGAAGGCAGACGCTTAACGACTGAGCCACTCAGGTACCCCATGAAGTCTTATTATAAAAATATGACAGCATCGAGATTAGAATTCAGTTTCCATAACTCCTTGTCTAATAGGCTTTTTACAAATAGCAACTTTATGGAGGTACAATTCACATACCATAGATTTACACTTAAAGTGTACAGTTTGGTTTTTTATTATATTAATAGAATTATGCAGCTGTTATCTAATTTAAAACACTTTTATTGCCCCAGAAAGAAACCCTGTACCTATAAGCACTCACTTTCCATTTTTTCCCTTCTTGCCGACTCTGGCAGTGACTAATCTTTTTTCTCGCTCTGTGGATTTGCCTATTCTGTACATTTCATATAAATAGAGCCATAAATATATGGCCTTTTGTTTCTGACTTGTTTTACTTACCATAATGTTTTAGAGTCTTGATCATGTTGTATCACGAATCAGTAATTTATTTTGTTATTGCTGAGTAATATTCCAGTGTATGGATGCACCACATTTTGTTTATCCATTCATTAGTTGATGGACATTTAGGCTGTGTCCATGTTTTGGATATTATGAATAATGCTGCTATGGGCATTTGTGTACAAGTTTGTGAGGACATATATTTTGAATTGGGTATATACTTGAAGTGGAATTGCTAGGTCATATAACTCAAGTTATCTGTTCAAGGACTGACAAACTGTTTTCCAAATCAGCTGCACCACTCTATGTCCCTACGAGCAGTGTATAAGGGTGTCAACTTCTCCTCATATTCATCAACATGTTTTAATTTTAGCCATCCTAGTGGGTGTGGCTTAGTTTTTCATTTCCTTAATGAGTAATGAGGTTGAGCATCTTTTATGTGCTTTATAGCCACTTCTATATCTTATTTGGAGATATGATTATTCAATCCCCCATGTTTAAATTGTTTTTATTTTTTATTATTTTTTGTAATTTAGAGTTGTGTTTAGGGGTCTTTATATATTGTGGATGCAAGTCCCTTTACAGAAATATGACTTGCAAATATTTTATTCCATTCTGTGCACTGTCTTTTCACTTTCTTGATGGTGTTCTTTGAAGAAGATATGTTTTTAATTTGGTGAAGTCCAACTTATTTTTTCTTTACTTTGGTATTAATATCTAAGAAACTATTGCCTAATTCAGGTCAGAAAGTTTTTTTTACAATCTTTTAAATTAAAAGGTCAGAAAGATTTATCATGTTTTCTTTAAGAATTTTATAGTTTTAGGTGTTATATTTAGGTCTGTGATCTATTTGTAGTTAATTTTTGTGTATGGTGTGAGATAGGGATCCAACTTCATTCTTTTGCATGTAGATTCCACTTGTCAGTACCATTTGTTGAAAAGACTGTTCTTTCCCCATGAGTTGTCTTGGTACCCTTGTCAAAAATCAATTGACCATAGGGGTGCCTGGGTGGCTCAGTCAGTTAGGCGGCTGCCTTTGGCTCTGGTCATAATTCCAGGGTCCTGGGATCGAGTCCCACATTGGGCTCCCTGTTCGGTGGGAAGCCTGCTTCTCCCTCTGCCTGCCACTTCCCCTGCTTGTGCTCTCTCTCTGTGTCAAATAAATAAATAAAATATTAAAAAAAAATCAATTGACCATAAAGATGAGGGTTGATTTCTAGATTCTCAATTCTCTACCATTGAACTGTATACCTATCCTTGTGTTAGTATCACACCGTCTTGATTACTGTGGCTTTATATTAAGTTTTGCAAAGTGCAGAGTCTTCCACTTTTATTGTTGTCAAGATGTTTTGACTATTTGAAGAGTATTGCTATCTTAACAGTACTAAGTCTTCAAATCTACAAACATGGTATATTTACCCACTTATATAAGTCTTCAATTTCTTTCAACAATGTTTTGTAGTTTTCAGGTACAGGACTTGCATTTTGTTAGATTTATTTCTAAGGATTTTATTCTTTTTGATGCTATCATCAATGAACCATTTTCTTAACTTCATTTTTGAATTGTTCATTGCTACTGTATAAAAACACAACTGAGTTTTGGATATTTATCATGTATCCTGTAACCTTGAATTCACTTTTCATTGGGTCAAATAGCTGTGTGAGTATTCTTTAGGATTATTTATGTACAAGATCATGTCATCTGCAAATAGAGTTTATTTCTTTTCCAATCTGGATACATTGTATTTCTTTTTATTGCTAAATTTCCCTTTCTAGAACCTACAATATAATGTTAAGTAGAAGTGTGAGGAGGAGACAGCCTCTTCCTATTTGTGATCTTAAGGGGAAAACATTCAGTTATTCACCATTAAATCTGATATTGATTATGGGTTTTTCACAAATGGCCTTTGTCAAAGTTTCTGCCTGTTTCTGTTTTGTTGAGTGTTTTATCATGAAAGGATGTTGGATTTTGTCATGCTTTTTCTGTGTCTTTTGCCATGATCATATGTTTTTCCCCCCTTTTTCTCTTAAGATGATAAATCATATACTTTATTATTGTATGTTAAATGAACCTTGCATTCTTTGGATTAGTCCAAGTTGGTCATGGTGTATAATCTTTTTTATATGTTTCTGGATTTTGTTTGCTAGCATTTTGTAGAGGATTTTTGTATGTGTATTTGTTCATAAGCGTTATTGGTCTAATTTTCTTGTAATGTGTTTTTATGGTTTTAGTATCAAGGTAACACTATCTTCATAGAATAAATTGGGAAGTGTTTCCACATTTATATATTTTGGAAGAGTTTCTGAAGAATTGGTATTAATTTTTCTTTAAACATTTGGTAATATTTGCCAGTGAAGCCATCTATGTGCTCTACTTTGAAGGAAGTTTTTGGTTATGAATTTATTATCTTAACTTCTTATAGGTCTATCCAGATTTTCTGTTTCTATTTGAGTCAGTTTTGGCAGTTTGTGCCTTTATAGAATATTGTTCATTTCATCTAGAGTGTCTAATTTGTTGACATTTAATTGTTCATAGTATTCTCTTATAATTATTTTAATTTCTGTCAGGGTTAGTGATGCACCCTTTTCTTTCCTGATTTTAGTAAGTGAAATCTTCTCTATTTTTATCCTGCCCAGTTTAAAGATTTGTGAATGCTTTTTCTTT
This sequence comes from Leptonychotes weddellii, assembly GCF_054177405.1. NCBI lineage: Eukaryota > Metazoa > Chordata > Mammalia > Carnivora > Phocidae > Leptonychotes > Leptonychotes weddellii. The sequence goes on from NC_138373.1 coordinate 84,273,096, forward strand.
ATAAAGATTTTATTTATTTATTTGAGAGAGAGAGAATGAGAGAGAGAGAACACCTGAGAGGGGATAGGGTCAGAGGACGAAGCAGACTCCCTGCCGAGCAGGAAGCCCGATGCGGGACTTGATCCAGGGACTCCAGGATCATGACCTGAGCCGAAGGCAGTCGCTTAACCAACTGAGCCACCCAGGTGCCCTTGTGAATGCTTTTATTTTCTCAAAGAACCAACTTGATTTTGTTGAATTTTTTCTATTATTTTTCTATTCTCTATTTCCACTCTAGATTTTATTATTTCCTTTCTTCTGCTTGCTTTGGACTTAGTTTGCTGTTTTGTTTTAGTTTTTTTAAGGTGGATGGTTAAGCTATTGATTTGCATTCTTTTTTATTTTTTATATTTTTTAAAGATTTTATTCATTTATTTGAGAGAGTGAGCACAAGGTGGGGAGGGGCAGAGGTACAAGCAGACTCCCCTCTGAGTGTGGAGCCCGGTGCAGGGCTTAATCCCAGGACACTGAGATCAGATGCTTAACTGACTGAGCCACCCAGGCGCACCAGTATTTTTTTATTTTTACTTTTAAATGTAGGTACTTATAGCTATAAATTTCCCTTTAGGTACTGTTTTAGCTGCATCCTCTAAATATTGATATGTTGTCTTTGGTACATGACATGTTCTCCTTATTGTATTTCCTAAGTTCCCTTGTGATTTCTGTTTTCATCCATATTTTTATTTACAAGTGTGTTAATTTCACATATTTATGAATTCCTAAAATTTCCTTCTGTTACTGATTTCTAATTTAATTCCATTATGGTTAGAACATACTTTGTATGCTGTCAATCCTTTAAATTTACTGAGACTTCTTTTATGGCCTACTATGATGAATTTTGGAAACTGTTCCAAATGCACCTGGAAGTGTGTGTAATCTGCTAACAGTAAGTGGAGTGTTCTATGGATTTTTTTTTAGGTCTAGTTGGTTGATAGTGTTTTCAAGTCATCTCTTTCCTTGTTGATCTTCTTCCTAGTTGTTCTATCTGATATTACATGATGGGTATTGAATTCTCTAACTTTCATTGCCAGATTGTCCATTTCATCCTCCAGTTTTTTCAGTTTTGCTTCATGTGGTTTTGGGGCTTTGTTGTTAGTTTATGCCTATGAATACTTTTTTATCTTCTTGAAGGACAGACCACTTTATCATTAAACAATGTCCTTCTTTGTTTCTAGTACAACTTTTGCCTTAAAGTTGATTTTTTTTTTAATATTATTATAGCCACTCCAGCTGTCTTTGGTAATTATTTTTATGATATAACTTTTTGCACCTTTTTGCTTTGCATGTCCCTTGTAGATAGTTGCAGTTGGACCTTTTAAAATTCATCTGTCCCACTCTGGAAAACAGTATGGTGGTTCCTCAAATAGTTAAAAAGAGAACTACCCTATGGTCCAGCAATTGCACAACTAGGTATTTACCCAAAGGTTAAAAAAATACTGATTCAAAAGGAAACATGTACCCTGATGTTTATAGCAGCATTTACCAACAATAGCCAACACACACAGTGGGATATTACTCAGTCATAAAAAAGAATGAAATCTTGCCATTTAAAATGACATGGATGGAGCTAGAGTGTATTATTCTAATCAAAATAAGTTAGTCAGAGAAAGACAAATCCCACATGATTTCATTCATATGTGGAATTTAAGAAATAAAACAGATGAACATAGGGGAAAAATAAAGAGAGAGACAAACCATAAAACAGCCTCATAACTATAGAGAACAAACTGAAGGTTACTGGAAGGGAGGTAGGCAGGGGAATGAGTTAAATGGGTGACATAATACCCATCAAGAGTGCACTTGTGATGAGCAGTGGGTGTTTTATGTAAAAGATGAATCACTAAGTCCTACACCTGAAACTAATATTACACTGTGTGTTAACTAACTGGATCTTAAGTAAAAACTTGGAAGAAAAAGGAAAAATAAAAATAAAAAATACAATGACACAGACACAGATGAGTACAAGTAAAATTAGGAAAATCTAAAGACCAGTGGATTGTACCAATATTAAATTCCTGATTGTAATGTGTTCTATAATTTTGTAGGATATTACCATTAAGGGAAACTGAATAAAGCATATTCAGGATCTTGATGTGTAATTTCTTAAAAATGAATGTGAATTTACAATTATATCAACAATTTTGGTTAAAAAACAAAAATAATAAAAATAAATTTAAACTTTTGATGTTCCTATAAGTATACCTAAGATATTATCTTTTATTATAAATTCAAAGAATAAATAAATCAATTCATAAGGATCAAGATTTGCAACAACTGTAAACCACAAAATGTTGCTTTTGGTTTTCAAGTTAATGTTTTCTGGTATTAAGTAGCATCTTTGTCCCATGGAGATAGTGTATGTGTGAGGCTTGCCTATAGAAAACAAAATAGAAAAATGCTTAGGAAAGTCACCAAAAAAAGTTATCTGCCTTCTGAGAACTTCAGAGGTAAACTGGAACCTTATTTAATTCATTAAATGAGAAACAACAATCTGTATATATGAGTAATCAACCATCATTGTCAATAATATTAATAAAGTTTACACTGACTCTGCACCAATTTTAATGCAAAAGTTGATAACCAAAGAGAATATTTCAAAAGTGGTCATGTGCCAACCCATAATAATCTTTGGAGCCTGTGAAAAATGCAGAATCCCAGTAAAGACTCAAAATTTCTGAATTGGAATCTCTCAGGAAGGGGCTGGGTAATCTACATTTATATAAAATTTCTATGTACTATTGCCATACAACAGAAACTTCAGAACCACTCTCTAACTACTTGAATTATCTCTGTTGGTTATCACAATTTATGAAATCAATCCAACTCACACATATTTCACATTTAAAATTGTAAAATCCATTCCCCTTTAATCTGATAGGTTATTTTTTGTCTAACCGGGCATAAGATAAGTACCTACGTATAGCCATGTGGGTGAGCTTGAGAAAAATTCAAGGGACAATAGGGTTTGAAAAAAATAAAAGTTCGTGGATTGCTTTTCATCTTTTTGAGAAAACAACTTTTGTTTCATTTATATTAGTACAAAATAACTTATTCATGTAAAAAGGATTGTTGTTATGTATGAGAGAGAGGACTCATCATTTTGTTCTTAGCAATGTCTGGCTTATGGTAAAGTTCTATCTATCAATCTATCTATCTATCTATCTATCTATCTATCTATCTATCTATCTATCATCTATCAATCTATCATCTATCTATCATCTCTCTCTATCATCATCATCTAACAAAAAAATTCATTCTGCCCATCTCTGAATTTTTTTTGGAGCGTTTAGTCCATTTACAATGAAAGTAATTATTAATAAGGTAGGATCCCTTATATACTCTAGATACTAGCTTTTTGCCAGGTTTTGACTTTGCAAATATTTACTTCCAGTCTGTCATTTGTCTGCTAACTTTGTTTATGATGTTCTGCATTGAACAGAAATCTTTAATGTTCATGTAGTCAAATCCATTGAATTTTAACCTTATGATTTGTGCTTTTTAGGCTTTTGAAAATTTTTTTTCTCTGCCTAATTTATAATAATATTCTCCTAGGTCATTATGACAGGTAAAATAATGACCCTCCAAAGATGTCCATGTCCTAATCCCCGGATCATGTGAATATGTTACCATGTGATGAAAAGGACTTTGCATATATAATTAAGACTTAGGACCTTGAAATGGGGGAGATTATTCTGATTTATTCAGATGGGCCTAATCTATTCATGTGAATCCTTCATAATGGAGAGCTTTTCTTGACTGTAGTTTGTTAGAGAGAAAGAGATGTGAAAACAGAAGCAGGGTTAGGGAGATGCTGCATTGCTGGCTTTGAAAATAGAGGACAGGTGCCACAAATCAAGGAAGCTGGGTTGCCTCTAGAAGCTAGGAAAGGCAACAAAAATGATTCTTCCCTGGAGTTTCCAGAAAGGAATGCGACCCTGCCAAAACATTAACATAAGGTAAGACCTATGATGGACATCTGACCCATAGAGCCATGAGAATATAAATACATATTGTTTAAGTCATTAAGTTTGTAGTTATTTGTTACAGCAGGAATAGGAAACTAATACATCAGAGAGATATTTTCCTACACTTTATTCTGTTGACTTCTTACTTTTACCTGCTCATTTAGCTATTTAATTCACTTGGAGTTCTATTTTCATGTGATGCAATGTAGGAGTTTAGTTTTATTTTTCTCTGTATGGTAAACCTGTTTTTCTAATATCATCTACAACCTAGCTTTTCTCATCAATTGGTATTATCACCTTAATTATTCATATTTCAAAGTCCCATATATTCCTGTGTCTATTTCTATGTTTTGTGTTTGTTTTTATTGTTCTATGTCCACTGTAAATTACATTATTTTTGTTATTAAGGGTTTGTGGGCATATCTATTTTAGTATCTGGTGGGGAAATTTTTAACATCTTTTCTATTTTTTAAAAAGTTGAATCAGCTATTCATAAAATTTTAATCCATATTTTAAAATATAGAGTTTGTTGAATTCTTGTTTTTTTTTTTAAAGATTTTATTTATTTATTTGACAGAGAGAGAGAGTGAGGGCAAGAATGCAAGCAGGGGGAGTGGGAGAAGGAGAAGCAGGCTTCCTGCTGAGCAGGGAGTCTGATGTGGGGCTCAATCCCAGGACCTGAGCCGAAGGCAGACGCTTAACGACTGAGCCACCCAGGTGCCCCGAGTTTGTTGAATTCTTTTTTTTAAATTTTATTATGTTATGTTAATCACCATATATTACATCATTAGTTTTTGAGGTAGTGTTCCATGATTCATTGTTTGCAGTGCTCCATGCAGAACGTGCCCTCTTTAATACCCATCACCAGGCTAACCCATTCCCCCATG
>NC_138373.1:84278486-84323692 GCF_054177405.1 Leptonychotes weddellii
CCATCAGGCCCTGGACTCTTGTTTTTTGGGAGGTTTTTGATCACTGCTTCAATCTCTTTCCTGGTTATTGGTCTCTTCACATTGTCAATTTCTTCCTGTTTCAGTCTTGGTAGGCATCCATTTCTTCCAGGTTGCTTAATTTATTGGTATATAGTTGTTGATAATAATTTCTAATACGTGTTTCTATTTCCTTGGTGTTAGTCATGATTTCTCCCCTTACATTCATAATTTTATAAATTTGGGTCCTTTCTCTTTTCCTTTGGATAAGTCTGGCCAGTGGTTTATCAATCTTATTAATTATTTCAAAGAACCAGCTTCTAGTTTCATTGATCTGCTCTACTGTATTTCTTGTTTCTAAATCATTGATCTCTGCTCTAATCTTAATTATTTCTCTTCTAATGCATGGCTTAGGCATCATTTGTTGCTTTTTTTTCCAGTTATTTAAGGTGTAAAGTTAATTGGTGAATTTGGGATTTTTCTGTTTTTTTGAGTGAGACTCGGATGGCTATGTATTTCCCCCATAGGACCGCCTTTGCAGTATCCCATAGGTTTTGGACTGATGTGTTTTCATTCTCATTGGTTTCCATGAATTGTTTAAGTTCTTCTTTGATTTCCTGGTTGACCCAAACATTCTTGAGCAAGATGGTCTTCAGCTTCCAAGTGTTGAATTTCTTCGAAATTTTTTCTTGTGATTGAGGTCCAGTTTTAAAGCATTATGGTCTGATAATATGCAGGGTATAATCTCAGTCTTTTGGTATTAGTTGAGACCTGATTTGTGACCCAGTATGTGGTCTCTTCTGGAGAAAGTTCCGTGTGCACTCCCGAAGAATGAGTATTCTGTTGTTTTAGGGTGGAATATTCTGTATATATCTATTAGGTCCATCTGGTCCAGTGTGTCCTTCAAATTCTTTGTTGATTTTCTGCTTAGATGATCTGTCTATTGCTGAGTGGATTATTGAGGTCTCCTACAATTAAAGTATTATTATCAATATGACTCTTTATTTTGGTTAACAGTTGGCTTATGTAGTTGGCTGCTCCCATGTTGGGGGCATAGATATTTACAATTGTTAGATCTTCTTGTTGGATAGACCCTTTAAGAATGATATACTGTCCTTCTGTGTCTCTAACTACAGTCTTTAGCTTAAAATCTAATTTGTCTGATAGGAGAATTGCTACCCCAGCTTTCTTTTGAGGTCCATTGCCATGAAAGATTGATCTCCATCCCTTCACTTTCAGTTTGGGTGTATATTTAGGTTCAAAATGAGTCTCTTGTAGACAGCATATGGATGGGTCCTGTCTTTTTATCCAATCTGCAACCCTGTGCCATTTTATGGGAGCATTTAGGCCATTCACGTTGAGAGTGATTATCAAAAGATAGGAATTTATTGTCATCAGATTGCCTGTGAAGTCCTTGTTTCTATAGATTCTCTCTGTAAATTTCTGTTTTATATCAGTCTTGGGGTCTTTCTTCTTTTATAGAACCCCCTTTAATATTTCTTACAGGGCTGGCTTAGTGGTCACATATTCTTTTAGTTTCTGCTGGTCCTGGAAGCTCTGCATCTCTCCATCCATTCTAAATGACAGCCTTGCCGGATAAAGTATTCTTGGCTGCATGTTCTTTCCATTTAGTGCCCTGAATATGTCTTGCCAGCCCTTTCTGGCTTGCCAGGTCTCTGTGGACAGGTCTGACGTTATTCTGATGTTCCTCCCACTGTACATAAGGAATCTCTTCCCTCTAACTGCCCTTAAGATGGTTTCCTTGGTTCTAAGATTTGCGAGTTTTACTATTACATGCTGGGGCATTGGTCTGTTTTCCTTGATCTTGGGAGGGGTCCTCTCTGCCTCTAGGACACGAATTTTTGTTTCATTCCCCAGATTAGGGAAGTTCTCAGCTATGATTTGCTCAAATATCTCTTCTAGTCCTCTCTGTCTCTCCACCCCCTCAGGGATCCCAATAATTCTGACATTGGAATGTTTCATGGCATCACTTATTTCTCTCATTCTGTTTTCATGGATTTTAAGCTGTTTCTCCCAGGCCTCCTCATTTTCCTTCTTTTCTATGAGTTTTTCTTCTAGATCACTAATTCGTTCTTCTGCCTCGTTTACCCTGGCTTTTAGAATATCTAGATTAGATTGGATCTCATTGATAGCATTTTTAAGTTCTGCCAGTTCAGCTCTCATTTCTGCCCTTAGAGACTCTATGTAACCATTAATCAATTTCTTCATTCTAGCTATCGTCTTCAGAACTGTTACCTTGAAGTCTATTTCTGACATCTTGCTTATATCTATATCCATTTGTAAATGGTAGTGGTAGAAGTCACAGCCTCTGAGTCTTTCCTATTTTGAGAGTTCCTCCTCTTAGTCATTCTGTTGAGGGGTGGCTGAAGGAATGTATAGAGTCCAAATTATTGATCACAACTCCAGCAAGATGCACCTGTTTTATAGGGACCTTAAGGTTGTCGGCCTTTTATTCTTCCAGCTTGTCTTCTTGCAGAGGGGCCTGCCACACTGTTATTCAGGCAACCCTGTTTGGGCAGAGTTGCCCTGCCCCTCTGGGGGGAAGGATGGGCTCAGTGAAAACCGGTTTTTTGGGGCTTTTATTCTCTGGCGGCTTTCCCTGGCTGCTTTCCACATCTCTTCCATCTCTTCTGAGAGTCAGAGCAGAAGTAACCATATCCAAACCTCTGTCTCAGAACAGAGAGATTGCAGTCTGATCTTCACTGAGCTCTCCAGGCCACACTATCTCCATTTCTGTCTGTGCTGCTAAAACCGCAGTGTCCTGGGTTGTGCGCCCCACAGCAGCACTCCCAGTCCTCACTTCCAGGTCCGGGCACGTCTCTGCCCTTTGTGCTTCTAAAACCCCCAGCCACCCCCAGTTCACATGCGCACCCCCGCAGCTCCAAGTTTCAGTCCAGGGGACTGCCCTAAAGTCCTTTCCCTGCCGCTACTGTTCTGTGAGTTTGTGTCTGGTCCCCAGCATGGGAGGCTTTCACGCTTGGGTGGTGCAGGATCCTGGAGGCTCCCTCCCCCTTCCGTTTACCTTCTGATATCTGCCTGCAGAATCATGGCTCCCCACTTCATACCTCGAAGCCAACCACCAGTGATACTCTGTTTGTAGAGATCCAGATATATCTTCTTACATCTCAGGCTGATTTTGTGGGTGTTCAGGGTGGTCTGGTAGGTATCCAGCTCAATTCAGGGGACCAGTTGGAATAGGGTACCCCACTCCTCTGCCATAAAATATTCCATTAAATATATATATATGTATATATATTATATATATATGTATATATACTATGTCTTCTTTATCCATTCATATATTGATGGACACTTGGGTTGCTTCCATATCCTGGCTATTGTAAATAATGCTGCAATAAACATATTGCATGCATATAACTTTTCAGGGCTTAAAGTGTAAAAAACAGAAGTCATCAAAATTTGGTGTCAGAATCAGTTTTATAAATTATCAATTAATCATCAATCAGTAATATTATTAATATAATCACATACTATATTACCATATAATTATTTGTCTAACTTTTTATTTTGAAAAACTTTACAGAGAAGTTGAAAGAAAGGTAACTTTATTTACACACCCTTTTATGTATTTCTCTAGATTAGTGGTTCTCAACTGGGAGAGATTTTGCCCCCAGGGGATATTTGGCAATGTCTTGAGACATTTATGGTTGCACAGTTGAGGATGTTATTGGCATCTGGTAGGAAGAGGCCAGATAGCTGCTAAATATCCTACAATTCATAGATAGCCTTCTACAATAAAGAATTTAAAAAAATGTCAATAGTCCCAATGTTGAGGAACCCTGATTTAGATTCAGTCATATGCTTTTAGTCTATTAGGTTGAACCATATATACAATAATGGTTGAACCATTATTGATGTTCAGCCATTTTAGATCAACAACAATGTCATTTTCAAATAAAACATTTTGCACATTTGCCATACTTTGTGTGTGTGTGATTTATTTTTTTAGAACTATTTTCAAGTTTATAGGCATCATGACACTTCACTCTTAAATACTTTAGCATTTATCTCCTAAGAACAAAGATATTTTCCTACATTAGTACAACATAATTATTGCATCAAGAAATTTAAGATTGATACAATAAAATTATCTAGTAGACAGTCTATATTAAAAATGTTACCAACTGTCCCCCAAAGTAATTTTATAGTTTTCTCCTCCTCTATCCAGGCTCCAATCAGTTTGTCTCATTATTATTGGTAGGGCAATTGTTAGTGAAAATCTTTCCTGGGATTCCAAAGTCATGAAGTCTTCATGTTTACAAAAATTGTAAAACTAGAAGAGCCAAGCAGGTGGAGACAGATGACAGGGAGATCTTACAGGGTTGTTCAAGTGCGTCTACAAGAGACAGATGAATTTTAATGCAGACAAGTGTGAGATAATGATCTTAGAGATTATTTTGCATTTCGCTTTCAAAAATTCTAAAGTTCTTATTTTTATTTTTTCTTTTTAACTGAGAGTTTTGTACCAAGGCTATTTAATGAACAAAGACAAAAGAAGTCTTTAGAAGATCACCAATTCCTCTTCCCACTTCTGTTCATTCAGAGAATTAATAGGAGAAAAGGAAGTTGTGAAAGGGTAGGAGCTTATGCCTGTTTTAGCTGATTTGTAGCTTGAAGGATTCAGATTTTGAAAGCTAATATTACAAATCTGTAGAGTCTTTCTGGGTTCAGTGGTAAGTGAGTGGATCAGTAGGCACACGCTTCAGGAGCACCAGTGGAGCATTATCAGTGAGTCTGATCCATTTGGGTTGGCATACTTAAAGTTTGTACCCCCTCAATTGAGTGCAGTGTGACTTAGGAAATGATAGATCTTGGTCTATCAACTCTGTCAAACTCGCACCAAAGATGGGAGTCTTGTCTTCCCCCATTTATTTTTGGGTCTTCCATTTTCTCTGTAATCTGGTCCTCTCACTTTGACAAAAGAGTTTTCTTTTAGGATTTCAGGCCATTTCTCAAAGCTTTTCTATTCACTCCAACCACAGGAAATAACATTTCTAGCCAATACTCTTCCATCATTGTCTTAGTTTACATAGTAAACTAAGTAGTAAAACATTTAATACATACACACATATGTATTCATTAAAATTTTTCTATTTTTATAGTTGGCCTATACAACAAACCATGTGCATAAACAATATTTTTTTTTAAAGATTTTATTTATTCATTTGAGACACAGAGATACAGAGAGAGAGAGAGAAAGCATGAGCAGGGAGGGAGGCAGAGGGAGAAGCAGGCTCCTCGCTGAGCCAGGAGCCCGATGTGGGGCTCGATCCCAGGACCTTGGGATTATGACCTGAGCTGAAGGCAGACGCTTAACCGTCTGAGCCACCCAGGCACCCCAAACAATATTTTTTTTAATTGACTTTAACTTTACCATTACATAGTATTATAGAAAAGGCCAATACAATTCAATGGGGAAAGAAAAGTCTTCCTAACAAATGATGCTGGGGAAATTGGATATCTACATACAGGATAATGAATTTGGACCTCTGCCTCACACCATACTGAAAATTAATTCAAAATAAGTCATAGACCTAAATGTAAGAGCTAAAATGATAAAACTCTTAGACAAAACACAGTAGTAAATCTTCATAATCTTAATTTAGGTAATAATTCATTGGAGAATGACACCAAAAGCACAAGTGATATAAGAGAAGATTGCTAATTTGGACTTCATCAAAGTCAAAAACCTTGTGCTTCAAAGAATGTCATTGAGAAAATGAGAAGATATTAAGAAATACACATAATAGAAGAAAATATTTGCAGATCATATATCTGTTGATAGGATTTGTATACAGAATATGTAAAGAACTCTTATAACTTAATAATAAAAAGAGTAATAGACCAAGTTAAAAATGAGTAAATGATTTGAATAGACACTTCTCCAAAGATGTGCAAGTGGCTAATAGGCTCACAAAATGATGCTTGACATCCTTAATCATTAGGGAAATGCAGATTTCAAAATCACAGTGAGAATACTGCTTCACATCCACCAGAATGTTCATAATAAAAAAGACAGAAAATAACAAATGTTGGCAAGTATGTGGAGAAATTGAAACCCTTGTATATTATTGTTGGTCATGTAAAATGGTACACTTACTTTGATAAACAATTGGAAATTCCTCAAAATGCTAAATATAGAGTTACTATATGACCCAACCATTCTGCTAGATATCTATCCAAGGGAAATGAAAATGTATGTCTACACAAAAACCTGTGTGTGAATGTTCATAGCAGCATTATTTATAATATTCAAGAAGCAGAAACAACTCAAATGTTTATCAATTGATGAATGTATAAATAAAATGTAGTATATCCACCTACACAATGGAATAGTATTTAGTCATAAAAAGGAATGAAGTACTAACACATGCTACGACATGGATGAACATTGAAATATTATGCTAAATGAAAGAATCCAGTCACAAAAGGCCACATGTTATATGATCCCATTTATATGAAATGTTCAGATAGGCAAATCCATAGAGACAGAAATTAGATTTCTGATTGCCTAGGATGGGAGAGAGAGAGTGAGGAGTGAATGTTAATGCATATAAGACTTCTCTTAGAAATGATTAAAATGTTCTGGAATTAGTGGTGTTGGCTGCACAATTCTATAGATACTTCAAACTGGTGAATTTCAGCATATGTAAATGTTATATAGGTAGAAAAGGGGGTTGTTAAATATAAGTAGGAAAAGGAGTTCTGTGATGAAGTAGGTATTTCCTTTTAAGCCTCTTTTTATCACAGAAAGAAATCATAGTAAATATGCATATAAAATTGAGGGATAGATGTTTCTAAACAGTAGAGTGGAATAAATCTATTGCAGTATAGATGTACAATCAGAGTGATGTTCAAACTGTTCTAACTTTGGCACTAACCAATCAAGCTGGCCCCATCAGAATGACATTGACTGAAGATGCCTGCAATGGAAAGACATGTTCCTGAATATCAGCCTGTGTAGAGGAGAATATCACATAACAATGTCAGTGAATGAATGACAGCCATGGGGAGCAATATATACACACATTTAGTAAGAAAAGCAAGACATAAAATCATATCATATGGTTCCATGTATGCAAATTTCAAAAACAGGCAAAACTTAATTATGTTGTTTAGGGATGCATTCAATGTTGATAAAATTATAAAGAAATAAAATGATTAATACAGGAATCAAGGTGGTGGTTACCTCTGGAGAGAAAAGATGGTGATCATTGGAGGGGCACATGCGGGCAGTATTCTATTTTTTGATCTGGCTGAGAGTGTCATGACATTTTTCTATAGTTATCAGGTTGTTCATGTTTCATTTATGCAATAAAGAAAACAGAAGTAAGTGAAGAGACCAGAAGACCTAGTTGAACATTACGACTCTACCTCTTCCTAGCTGTGTAGTTTTGGTCATTTTACTTTGCCTCTGAGAGCTTCAGTTTCCTTGACTGTAAAATGAGGATGGTAAAATATGCCTGACAGTGATGTTTCTGGATTAACAGAGATACTGTGTGGGAAATTGCCTACTCCAGGGCAAGGAGGTGTGTGTGTGTGTGTGTGTGTATGTGTGAAGTATTCAGGAGGGACAGTAGATTGCTTATAGGATGTGAGGACCTAGTGCAGTGTGAGCGAGTTCTCAACTCTGTAAAATGAGAACTGTGTCAAATGATATAGCTACTAGAGGGAGGTCACAATGTTAAACTGTATATTTAATTTCTGAATACCATAACTAGAAAAGTGTTGTAAAAGGACAACTAAATGAGAAGATAGATGCTATGTGTAGAGAAATTAAAAACACTTTTTTTTTTTTTTTTTTTAATCCTAGAGAGTTGAAGGTTTGAAAGAGACATGGTTTAAATTGATAAATTCTGGAAAGGGATGTATGTATAAGGTAAAAAAAGTGACTTGTTTTTCAAAACATTAAAAAAGTAGGGGCACCTGGGTGGCTCAGTTGGTTAAGCGACTGCCTTCAGCTCAGGTCATGATCCCAGGGTCCTGGGATCGAGCCCCGCATCGGGCTCCCTGCTCAGCGGGAAGCCTGCTTCTCCCTCTCCCACTCCCCCTGCTTGTGTTCCCTCTCTCGCTGTCTCTTTCTGTGTCAAATAAATAAATAAAATCTTAAAAAAAAAAAAGTAAAAGGTAAGAATCAAAATTACTACTCAGAGCAGAAAACAATATTTTAAATATGTGAATCACCAAGAGTTGGTAGTGGACTCCAATAGGGTTTGTGTACTTTTCCCAATGACAGGTTCCTTGGAGAAGCTGGGACCAGTCTGACCTTTCAGGGTGACCTCAAATAGCACATCCAAGCTCTTTCAGGCATGTCCCTGGGGGTCATTATCAAACTCACAATCCTGGACTGCATGAACCATGAGTACCATCCTTTGGGGTTATTCTTCTGAACTAAAGATATGAAAGCAGGGCCTTATTATAGAAGCAGGGTTTTTTTTTTTTTTTTCTTCTTCTTTTTCTTGTAGATACTGATTTGTCTTCTAAAATAATCTTGAACCTTTAAAAAATAAAATAGATATATTTGTCAGGAACTGCCTCATGCATAGCAGTTGGAAGTGTTTTTACTCTAATCAAAGGTGAATTGCTGAAACAGATTCTTTAAAGTCATTTTTTGTGACATTCCTCTCACCTTCTTGTCTGTAGCCTGATTTCTCTTTTCCTAACAAAGTTCTGCTCAAACTTGCTCTCCGTGTGCTTTCTTAGTTTTGCTAACACCACTTAGAACAATGTAACACCACTTAAAACAATGTAGATGAAGGAACAACACAGACTTCCTCCGACGCTCAAGTCTTTGAATTCTGGGAGTCTTTCGATGTCTTAGCTCTCCACCTGGGGCTAGAGCTTCCTCCTGTGGGGCTGCAGGAGCCTCCCCTGCTAACCGGGTGGAGAACCCCACTGTCAAGGTTTGGAAGGAGTGCGGGTCCTCAGTAGGGACTGCAATGAACATTTCAAAATTACTTTTCACCTCCGGCTATAATGAAGGGCTTCGGGATTTGAGCTTCTCTCTAAGAAAGATCAGTGTTTCCACAGAAGAGACAACCTGGTGTACCGGTGAAGGTAGGGAGAGGCCAGGTCTTTTTAAATGGAGCTTCAAAGCCTGTCCAGGCTCATTCGCTTTGTGTATTCCAAAATGAATTCCACTCGCAGCTGGAATGTTTAGTACCAGCAGGCCCAATAGATTTTATCCACTACCCCTAGCCCTAGTGTCCGCATTCCCATTAAACACATCTAATTCAAAAGCCCAGGGAGGCACGTACGTCTCAAGCCTAACTCTCTGCTTAATTCCCTCTGTCTTTTTAAAAGCTGCTCTTCCAGAATGAATTATAAATCAACCACAGCTAATTTTCACATTGAACTGTTTATGTGTTTTTAAAGAGGAGCTTCTGGGAAGAAGCAGAAAGAAGATTTAATAAACAGAGAAGCTGCGAAGCTCCCAAAACACATAAGTAAAATTAAGAGACAGCATGTGACTCCAGATATCAGGAAAATAGATACAGGGCAATGATGGGTAACTTCTTGTGATGAGCGCAGCCTTCTTTTAAGCCTCCTGGCAGGTATTCATGGTGGCATCCTCATTTCTACAGAGCCTCGAGCAGTGCTACCCTGCTCTGAGCCAGGGGGGCTCACAACGTGTCTTTCTGGTGGGAACTAGACACAACGGCCACCCAGGCACGTTCAGTGGCCACCTGCCTCCCGCCCCTACAATTGCCATTAAGGGCATTCTCCTCTTTACTCACCTAGGATTTATGCTTCGTGCCTATTCTCCTTAGCTCCTTGCGGGAGCTTGACTATTTTGGGGTCACTTGACTAGATTTTGTGTATCATTCTGTTTAAACAAATTCCTACCTGCCTTTATCTTCTGTGCCACCACCTTCCCCAACTTTAAAGCTATATTTCTGTTGCCAGTACCCAGGCTTTTATAAGGAACGGGGACCCACAATTTCGGCCTTTGAAAAGCCATTGCTTGGAAGCTGACATCTGCCAAGTGGAAGGATGCCTTGCACGTGTAATCCTTTGTGACCAGTCTCTGTGGAGTAAGCCAGGGCTATTCAAAGTGGTCCACAGACCAGTGCCCACCTTTGAACTCCGTGTTCCTGGGCTGAGATGAGATCAGCAGAGAAATCAAGAGTAAGCATTTCACAGTCTTACAGCAATCTGGTATTGCCACAGCATCTAAGCACATAATTGTTTTTCTAATATTTCATTTTAAATTTATTTTACTAAAGTATCAGTCTGTGATGGATTGCAAATTAAAAAAATAAAAGTGTTCCCTGCTGTAAGGATGCTCCCAGCTTAGTTCTTCCAGTTCAGCATGTGGGGAAACATTGGATTGTGGCACTCTGGGCTTATTTCCACACTTAGGTCCCTCACTACTAGTCATGCACAGTGCAGTTATTATTTTTGTACTTTTCCTCCATAAATACATTTAACCTCCAAATTTTAGGTCTCAGTGGAACATGGACAATCTTCGGTATTTTAGCTGACCTCACAATGGGGCCCTCAATTCCCTGGAGTTATTCTTCTCTCTTCCCTTTTCTTCATCCTCCTAATGTACATAGTCAGCTCTATGCCTTTCAAAGCCATGAGAGCCTTGCCTTCTCCATCAGGCCTCCATGCCCTGTTGGTTTTCATCCGTGGTTATGGGGGAATCCTGAGCTTGCCTCTGTATTCCTGCTCTTTCTATTCTCAGGCGATCACAGTGTCTCTAAACAGGTGTGAAAGGGTTGGATGACACCCCTTCAGTTGCTAGACTTAATTCTAGGGATGTCACATTTCCCCCAGGCTATAGTTCTCTATGCCTTTTAGTAAAAAGTTAAAATCCACTCATTCGAAAGTAACTATTTTGCAAATGCAGAGTGACTTGATGGAAAAAATAAAAGCACCATTCAGAGCCTCTCTACCCCAACTATTTAGTGAAAGCTGTCACAAGAGGGATGAGTGACATATTTGAACAAGTTCTTGGGGTTTTCTCTGCACGGGGCAAACCCAGGATTCAGCGGGAGGCAAACCAGCTGCAGCTTGTCATATATTAGTCAATTACCCTAATGATTTTTTTCCCCACTAAAAAGCACGAATTCAGGTTGCTTTTATATTTTATGAAGATTTTACTTTGTCTACTCACAAATATTAATTGGATTCTCTCCATGTTGATTCCAGCCTCTGGGGTTTGGGGGTCACTGCAGGTGCATGAGGGCCGGTGAAGGGGGAGTGGAGACTGGCAGGGAGTGCCTTCCTTCCCCGCATCTCTGTCTCTTGCTCTTGCGAGGACAGCATTTGATTAGTCCTTTACAACCTGTTTCTCCTCAGATACAAGGAAAATACCGGAAACCACTGTGCCAATTCTGGCTGTCGCTCCTTTGAACACTGTGGGATCTGCTAGAGGAATGTGAAATAAATCCAAAAAAGGCTGCTTTATGGATCTTTGAATGTGGAGTCACAGAAGGAATCTGTCTTAGAAATCATAGCTAAAATTGGATAGTTTGTTAATTCTGTGGAAATTTTTTTTGTATTAGAATTAATCTTTAACCTAGTAGTCTTTTCTAGTCAATGCCCTCCACTCAGTACAAAATGACAGAGTTACTGAGATATAATTGAAATCTAAGACCTACATTCTGACCTCTCTCAGTAGCCTGTCTTCTTTCTGTGGTCCACGCAACCATCAGTGGTCAGTTAGTGATTGCCTCAGCGTTCTGAACAAATGTTGATGGGAATGACTGTGTTTTTTATTTTCTTTTAATTTTCCCCCAATCCTAAATACATATTATTAATGTTTATTCCCTTTCTAACTCATCTTTGCTCAGAAACTTGCTTCATGCCACATTGGTGATTGGTCATGTCTCTCAAACCGTTATGATAAAGGGGTAATATTGTCTGTTTTCACCTTAAACTGTGCCCCTAAACTCTTCCATGCCATCGCCTCTGATAAGGTGGAAAAGAATGCTAAGTCAAAGCAAATTTGACACCACTAATAAAAATGTAACTTAACGCACTTGTCCTCGTCAAATGTTTCTGGAACATTATTTTCACGTATTAAGGATGGCTCATCCATGTACTTTAGTGTTTTATTATTGGATCAAGAGCATTTCAGATATAGCGTAAACTTTCCTCAGTCTTTGCTTTTAAAAAAAGTCACAATTTGGGGCGCCTGGGTGGCTCAGTTGGTTAAGCGACTGCCTTCGGCTCAGTTCATGATCCTGGAGTCCCTGGATCGAGTCCCGCATCGGGATCCCTGCTCAGCAGGGAGTCTGCTTCGTCCTCTGACCCTATCCCCTCTCATGTGTTCTCTCTCTCTCATTCTCTCTCTCTCAAATAAATAAATAAAATCTTAAAAAAAAAAGTCACAATTTTATGTTCTTTGTCCTTACGCAGCACCACTTGAGTAAGAGTAATAATGGCAGTGCAGTAGGTTCTAGCTAAGTGGGGGTGGGTGGAGTGAATAGTCATGGCATGATTCAGTGAGCAGAGCAATGGAATAGGATTCTGCAGAGCTCACTTCTGTTTTGGCCTCTCCTGCTGAGAACTAGGACCACGCATTAGCCACTTGACTACTCTGTCCCATGTTCTCAGTTTTCAGAAGGGTAATGAGGACTGCCTTAGATTTTTTACAGGATTTCAGGTCAAAATCAAATAAAGAAGTAAATATGAAAGCTGTAGTTTGGCACCCCTGAAAGAGGAAAAACTAAATTGGCCAGTTTAAGAATGGTCTCCTTACAAGGATGAAATTTTAATGATCTACACTATAAACGTGAAACAAGACATTTCTGTGGGCTGAATTTGTCTGTGAACAGCTAGTCTGTGGCTTCTGCTGCATCTTCCTTCCCAGAGCAGCATGGTGTCTATGTTATTTTTGAGTAGTAGGCCCTTATCCCTCATTCTATGCCTGAGTGGGGACAAGTGGCTTGAGGATGGGGGCCAAGTTGGATCATATCAAGGATGCTGCTGGTCGCTCAGTATTTGTTGGTTGGTTTGTTATGCCATTAAACAGTTGTTTTACTGCCTTGAATGTCCTTTTCCAGGTTAATAGCCAGAGAAACAACTGTTATACCTATAAAAATAAAGGCACTCACTCTGTATATTATTTTTTGATGGATCTGATGCTGTAATCTCTAAAGAGACCAACTAGACGAGTTCATTAGAGAATAAAATTTCAAGAATAAAATAGCGTTAACTCTCTTACTCCAAATATTTTTCAAGTATGTTGTAATAAGTATTTCTTCTAGGCCCATGTTTTCCTTCACTGATTGAAAAATGTGATAAAATAATGTATCATTTAAAAGTTATACAATTTCATCCACATTATGGTTGGACATTTTAGCCATGTGACTTAGATGAGGTTGACTTCCTCCCTGTTCCAGAAGTGACCCCTGATTAGCTAAGCCAGTTAGAGTGAACTCTCTCTCCTGCCTCTGTGGTTCTGGGAAAGGTACAAGATTTGTCAGGATGCACAGAGATACAGGTAACCAAACCCTAATTCAAACAAGTTTAAAATAAGGAAATTCGTAAGTTTCCGTAGTTGAAAGTCCAGAGAGGAAGAATGGGCTGAAGGCATGGTATGATCAAGCCTCCAGGTCTATTTCTGTATCATTCTCCATGTGTCTGTGCTTATCTCTAGTTGGCTGCCATGAATCACAAGATAGCTATAAGTAGAAGTAGGAGCACATTTCCTTGTTCATGTTCAGAGAGAGGGAGAGATAGAGAGAGAGACAGAGAGACAGAGATGTTCCTTTGATGACAAGTTCACCCCAGGCCAGGTTCCCCAGGGAATGCCATGAGTTTATAAACTCATTGGCTTAGATTTGGGCTCTTAAATAAATCACTGGCACAGTAGGGGATTATCAGCAGCCCCATTTTTTTTTCACATCATGGAGCACATTTGAAATGAAAATATTCGATGGTATCCTAGGGCGAGAATGGGGCTAGAAGGTTTAGAGCTAGAAGTGAATGATCCTGGGGGCTGTGACTGACTCAGGTCACCTAGCCACTGTGACTGCTGAGGAGGTCAGTGACTCAGCACTCCAAGTGTTCATTTCTAAAGTACATTAATGAGAACCTTCAGCTGGGACTGACTTTGATCTATCCCAGACCTAGAGATGGAGTCAGTTTTCCCTGATGCAACATTGTGGGCTCCCTTCAAGAGGGACGGATGGTTGAGATAAATTTGGGTTTGTTTAGGCAAGATGAAAAAGCTGTAGGACACTGTGTCCACTCTAGGTTTACAGCTCAGGCCTGTGCCCTTTTGTGCATGGCATCTGTCTGACCCAGGGAAGGCTTATGACTAGAATGGCCTAGTCAGAGTGACACCCAGGATTTTGGCTGATGAATGTGGGAAGAGGGCCTCTCTCTTCTTCTGGATGATAGTAGAGTAGCAAATCATATCGGTTCTAGGGAACTATTATTTTTTATCTCCACCCTCAAATTGTAAGCCCAGAAGACCAGTTTCATCATCTGCGCTACTATCATCCTTGTCTGGGCCACTAGCATCTTTTGCCTGGATGCCATGATAGTTCCTGTATTAGTTTCCTAGGGCTGCTATAACAAATTACCACACATTTTGTGGCTTAAAACAGCATTTTTTTTTTCTCTTCCAGGAATCTGGAATCAAGATGTTGGCAGGGCCATGTTCCCTCCAAACTCTCTAGAGGAGATTCCTTCCTTACCTCTTCCAGCTTTGGGTAGTCCCAAGTAATCCTCGGTTTATGGCAGCATAACTCTGCCTCAGACTCTACGTAGCCTTCTTCTTTCCGTCTCTGTGTGTCCAATCTCCCTCTGTCCTTCTCTTAGAAGATACCTGCCACTGGATTTAGGGCCCACTCTAAGTCCAGGATGATCTCATGTTGAGATCCTTAACTTAATTATATCTGCAAAGACCCCTTTTCCAAATAAGGTCCCATTCATAGGTTTCAGGGAAAGGATTTGGATGTATCTTTGGTGGCCACTATCCAACCCCCTACTTGTACTTCCTGCTTCTGTTCCTTCACCCCTACTGACTATTTTGCACATGGTGCAGTGATCCTTTTAAAACATGTCAGACACTTCCCTGCTCAAACCCTCCAGTGGTTTCCTGTCACCTTTGAACCAATATCCTACATCCACACTCTGCCTACCAAGTCTCTCCCATCATGTCTTGGCTTCTTACCTCTCCCCATTTCACGCTGCTCTTCTTTTTGCTCATAGTACCCCAACTACACTGGCCCCCTTGCTATTCCTCCAGCATGCCACACAAACCCCTCTTCTTGGGGCTTTACAGTGGATGTTCCTGCTGCCTGACACTCTTTGCCTATGTCTTATCATGGCCAGTGTCTCACCCTAGTTAGGACCCAGGTGAAATGTTTCTTCCTCAGAAAGGACTTCTTTGCTCAATTTAGCTAATGTAACATTCCCATCACTCTCTTTTGCTTTACTTTATTTTTTTTTCAGGGGACTTATGAAACAAATCCCATATTTTATGTCTTGTCTTTGTGTGTTTATTATATATCTCTCTTACCAGAGTGTATGCTTTATCTTACTTGTTCACTTCTGTGTCCCCAAAACATAAACAATGCCTGGCACATTAGAAATAATAACTATTTGTTGAATGAAAGAACATGGCCCTGGCAGCATTTGGAGGATGAGTCTGACCCAAGGAAGTGGGCAGAAGTAAGAAACCCTCAGAGAAACCAAGCCTCAACTATGTTGATGTTATGGTTTCAGCTGGAAACCTGCATTGTCTCTGCCATTTCAGTCACATGAAAAATAAATTTTCGTAGACTTTAAGCCAGTTTGAGATGGAGTTCTGCCAGTTACACCTTAATGAGCCCTAAGTTAGGCACTCTCTCTTGAGTTTGTACATCTCTGTGAACTTAGAACAAGTGCCAGTCTTCTTCTTATTTCTGTTCCATTGATAATGAAGTAGGTGGAAGTTTCAGTGTAATTCCTTCACCTTCCAAGTTTGAAAAGCAGCAATCTCAGTATTGACAGCAGAATCTAGTGCTAGCAAGTATACATTTTAGAGTGTAAATCATCTCCCAGTGATGTGGCTTGGAATGCAAATAATTTTATGCTTAATCCATATCAGCGTTTAGTCGTTGACTTAAATTCAATGTTCTGTGACATGCCTGCCCTTCTTCTTGGTTGTCATTGTCTGTTGAGGGCTTATTTGAGCATATTGGTATTTTAGATAGGGAACATAGTGAATTGTCCAGGAAGAGATGGTAATAATGTTGTGGAATAACATTTTTGACGGGGGGGGGATTGTATTTATTTTCCTGGAAATCACCTTTCTTCCTCTCCCCCTTTTGCCTGCCTGACACTCTCCCTGCGTCCTTCAGGTAGGATCCTCTGGGCCTATTTCCTCCATGTTCATGACAGGTTAGAAAGAAAAGCATGACAGTTTGGAAAGAAGAGCAAAAGTCCTCTTCCTGGCTTCCCCTTCTCAGGATAGTGGAGACAAATTTGGGTTTTGGGCATGGATAGAATGTTGACAAGAAGCACCTAGAAGGAGTGCAGGCTTCTTTGATGCTCAAGTAGAAGACATTCTCTTAGACTGATGGGGAGAAGACAAAAGAGGAGGGAAGGAGAAGTGAGCAGAACAGTTACACAGTGTCCCAAAGATGGTGGCCTTGTGGCCTATTTTCTGGATTAGGGTTCTGGAGAAGAGAGCATGTCTTTGGTCAGTGGCACTGGGCTTCAGCAGAGTGGTTCTGTGCCTTCCAGAGTGGCATGGAAGCAGTAATGCACACAGCTGGGTCTGCAGCAGCTGTGTAGACCATTAAACAGATTCCGTAGCACAACCAGCATGCACTGATAAACCAGTAATCCCATCAATCTGCTGGGACTCTGGAGTCTCAGAAGATGCACTCGAGGACAAGTAATGCTGAGGGTCACATACCACCTCTTAATGCCTAACTCTTGTCTGAGACCCCCAGAATTAATTTTTTTTAATTTAATTATGTTATGTTAGTCACCATACAGTACATCATTAGTTTTTGATGTACTGTTCCATGATTCATTGTTTGCATATAACACCCAGTGCTCCATGCAATACGTGCCCTCCTTAATACCCATCACAGGGCTAACCCATCCCCCCACCCCCCACCCCTCTAAAACCCTCAGTTTGTTTCTCAGAGTCCATAGTCTCTCATCATTCGTCTCCCCCTCTGATGTCCCCCCTTCATTTTGCCCTTCCTTCTCCTAATGTCCTCCATGCTATTCCTTATGTTCTATAAATAAGTGAAACCATATGATAATTGACTTTCTCTGCTTGACTTATTTCACTTGGCATAATCTCCTCCAGTCCTATCCATGTTGATGCAAAAGTTGGATATTCATCCTTTCTGATGGCTGAGTAATATTCCATTGTATATATGGACCACATCTTCTTTATCCATTCATCCATTGAAGGGCATCTCGGCTCTTTCCACAGTTTGGCTATTGTGGACATTGCTGCTTTGAACATTGGGGTGCATATGGCCCTTCTTTTCACTACATCTGTATCTTTGGGGTGAATACCCAGTAGTGCAATTGCTGGGTCATAGGGTAGCTCTATTTTTAATTTTTTGAGGCACCTCCACACTGTTTTCCAAAGTGGCTGTACCAACTTGCATTCCCACCAACAGTGTAAGAGGGTTCCCCTTTCTCCACAACCTCTCCAACATTTGTTGTTTCTTGCCTTGTCAATTTTTGCCATTCTAACTGGTGTAAGGTGGTATGTCAATGTGGTTTTGATTTGAATTTCCCTGATGGCTAATGATGATGAGCATTTTTTCATGTGTCTGTTAGCCATTTGTCTTCTTTTGAAAAGTGTCTGTTCATGTCTTCTGCCCGTTTTTTGACTTGATTATTATTATTATTTTTAAAGATTTTATTTATTTATTTGACAGAGAGAGACACAACAAAAGAGGGAACACAAGCAGGGGGAGTGGGAGAGGGAGGAGCAGGCTTCCCACTGAGCAGGGAGCCCGATGTGGGGCTCGATCCCAGGACTCTGATATCATGACCTGAGCCAAAGGCAGATGCTTAACGACTAAGCCACCTGGGCACCCCTTGATTATTTGTTTTTTGAGTATTGAGTTTGAGAAGTTCTTTATAGATCTTGGATATCAGCCCTTTGTCTGAAGTGTCATTTGCAAAAATCTTCTCCCATTCCATGGGTTGCCTCTTTGTTTTGTTGGCTGTTTCCTTTGCTGTGCAGAAGCTTTTTATCTTGAAGTCCCAAAAGTTCATTTTCCCTTTTGTTTCCCTTGCCTTTGGAGACATGTCTTGAAAGAAGTTGCTATGGCCGATGTCAAAGAGGTTACTGCCTATGTTCTCCTCTAGGATTTTGATGGATTCCTGTCTCACATTGAGGTCTTTCATCCACTTTGAGTTTATCTTTGTGTGTGGTGTAAGAGAATGGTCGAGTTTCATTCTTCTGTATATAGCTGTCCAATTTTCCCAGCACCATTTATTGAGGAGACTGTGAGACCCCCAGAATTCAGACACAACCCCAAATTGATTTTGGAGCATTGGAGCCCAAACTGGGAATTAAATTATTATGGAATAATAAAGAAAGCTGCGTTTTGCACACCGTACTTGTGGCTTGCATGTCATACCTTGCATAAAATATTTGTTTTTTTTCTTTATGACTGAATCCCCTTGGAGTTACAAGAGGACATTACTTCTAGGTGGATAAAGCCTCTTTGTAGTTATAAGGGCAGCCCACAAAATGTTCATTGTTGGATAAGCAGGCTTCCGCCTTCCTGGTCATTAAGTAAATGCTACAAATCTGGGCCAAGGCCAGGTTTTCTGAACTGAGACGTGGAGAGGCCATTTTGCTATTTTGAGAGAAACTTGACTGGAAAAACAAACTACTCTATCAGCATTAGACCTGCTAATATTTGTTATTTCTATATCCAGTAGAAAAGTATGCAGGTAGAACAGTGTGTCAGTGAACTTTCTGATCAGAAGAAAATCCTATCCCAGCCAGTGCAAATTAATTTGGTTAGTATATTTTACTTAATAAATAAGTTTCATGCCTCTTGTTGCTGCCACAAAAGGAAGGGAATTAGAATTTTAAGATTATCCTTACATTAATGTGTGCTACGCTTTTGTGTTACATATTTGGGACTGGCAGAGATCTTCACACCATTGCTTTATAGCCCAAAGTTTCATTAATACATTTGATTGACATAAAATAACATCAAACTACTTTTATTTGGTGATTATCACAGGAAGTTGGCAAATCCTTCCCTCCCTAAGCCACCATTACTAATCTGTCTGGTTCTGTGATTCCCTCTGACACCACTTCTCCAATTCCCTGACACCAACTGGATGTCCAACAATTTGATTCAGTTTTGACACTATTTACTTGGAGTTAGTGTCAGATCCCTCAGTCCTATAAGACTGCCCCCACTTTAGATGCCAGCTGCAAGTCCTGGGCCGACCAATACTTCTGACCAACCAGCTATACACTGGACCTTTGCTTGATAATTTGCTAAAACAACTTATGGAACTCATGAAAATAATTTCCTTTTGTTTCCTTATGTTTACTGGTTTAATATAAAGGGTGCAACTCAGGAACGACCAAATGGAGGAGAGGCATAGGGCAAGGAATGAGGGTAAGGTGGGGTGGCATTTCCATACTCTCTTTGGGTGAGCCACCTTCCCAGCACATCAGTGAGTTCAACAGCCTGGAAGCTCTCCAAACACCATCATTTAGGGGTTTTTATGGAGGTTTTATTATGTAGATACAATTGATTAAGTCATTGACCATTGGTGATTGAACTCAATCTCTCTTTCCTTTTCTGCAGCAGTGGGTGGAGGGATGAGTGGGCTTAAAGTTCCAACTCTCTAATGATGGTTTGGTGTTTTTGGTGACCAGCTGCCACCCTGAAGCTAACTAAAGGCTCAGCCAGGAGTCATCTTATTAGCATACAAAGAGTCTTCTTGTCTTACCTAATTGGAAACCCTTGGATCATCTGCAGAGAGTAAGATTCTCTTGATCAGGAAACCCGATTGCCTTTTATAATGTTGCCATCTTTCTCCACACTCTTGCATGTCTTCCACTTTATTGCTCCTCATCTTCATCTCCTTTCCTTCCCACTAAAGGCACCCAGTGTACTGTGTTTGATATATAAATGCATAAATGACATATGCATTTATCCTTAGCTATGTATATACACTGAAAACTACATAGTATTTATTTTTGTGAATATGTGTTGTAAAATTTACTTAAATACTGTTGTACTATAGAGACAGTTTTATTTCTTACATATTTCTTTCAACAATATATTTTTGTTATCAGGCCATGTTACTGTATGTATTTGTTTGTCACTTCATGGTATTCATCCACCATGTGTTACTTATCCATATTGCTAGAGATGGACATGACAGTGATATCCAACAACCCACTTCCACAAAGAGGCTGCCTTGAGGATTCTTGTACATGTACCTCTTTCACATGTAGAACTATGTCTGGGTTTCTTTGAGGGTATATGTATTGCTGGATATTTGGTTATACATGTTTAATTTCAGAAAGCCTTACCAAATTCCTTTCCAGAATAGTGATGGAGAGAAAAACAAATGTTCCCTGTACTTCAAGGTTATTTTGGCTGGTCTAAGAATTAAATTGACATGAGACAGATTAACAGGAGAAAACCTATTTTGATTA
This sequence comes from Leptonychotes weddellii, assembly GCF_054177405.1. Lineage (NCBI taxonomy): Eukaryota > Metazoa > Chordata > Mammalia > Carnivora > Phocidae > Leptonychotes > Leptonychotes weddellii. Next base: position 84,299,152 of record NC_138373.1, read on the forward strand.
CATATGTTTGGGGGCTCCAAAAGAATTTGAGGCTCATGGGCAGTCAGATAATTGAGGCTCATATGCCTTCCAGAGCTAAGGAGAAGGGGGTAGGGTCTGGGTCTTCAAAGGGAAGGAAGACAATTCACAAAAGATGAAAAGGAGTGAATGTTTGATAAACAAATGTTTGCCAGACCATATAAAAACAATGGGACAGAGGAATTTCTACAAACAGACTCTGCTAAATTTCCCCCTTTTTACCATGGCTAGTTCATATATACTGTTGTTATCTATGTTGATAGCTCCCTTCCTGGAGCAGGCCCTCTACCTAAATTCTTTCAGGCAGTTGGCGGGGAGATTGAAGTTTCTTCTGAGCCTTCTGTTTCTTAAAAATACTCAGCTTAAAATAATTCACATGCCAAAGAGACACATTTTGGGGTTGCAAATTTTGTTCCCTGTAATAACTTCACCAATCTACCCCCCTCCCAACTTCCAACCCCAGCAGCAGCACACGAGGGTCCCCATTTCCCCACGTGCGTCCATATTTGGCAATTATGACGTTCTCTTTTGTTTTTCTTTTTAACAATCTGAGGAATGTAAAGTGTTATGAGGGTAAAATATTGTTTTCATTTGTGTTTTTCTTATTCCTAGTAAGGTCAAGCATTGTGAGCCATTTGATTTTTCTTCTGTGAATTACCAACAATTCATTTCCTCTGCCCATTTTTCTACTGGGTTTCTTGTCTTTTTCTTGCTGTTTGTTCTAGTTCCTGGTGTGTTCTAAATAGCATTTCCACATTGATTTTGACATTGCAAATGTCTTAATCTGTCACAATCTCTGTTTAGTGTTGTGTAAAGTAAGCTTCACTTTAAGTCAAGGTTTCTATAGTTCTAGTGCCACTTAGGCATTTCATAATTTCCCAGCAATTACCTCTTTCATCTGGGTTTTCTCAATTCATTATTGTATTAATTCTAAGGTTGAATTTTTCCAAAATAATCTATTGTGTCTGAGTTATTTTCCCCCATTCATTCTGCATTTTGCTTATTTTCTTTTTTTTCCTAGTTTTATCAGAACTTTATTGATCTTATTAGTCTTTTCAATGAATTTTATTAAACTTCACTACTTGTTTTTTTTTTTATGATCTGTTTCATTGATTTTATACTTATCTTTGTTATTTCCTTTCTTCTTGACTCTTTGTGTTTACTTATGGCTCTTTTTCTGATTTTATTTTGAATTGAGTGCTTTGCTCATTTGCTTTCATGCTTTCTTGGTTTCTGACAAATATATTTAAGGCTACAACTTTCCTTTTAAGCACTCCTTTAGTTGCATACCAAATTTTTGATGTTTTATCACTGTTTAGTTCAAATATTTTATAATTCTCCTTATAATTTCCTCTTAAATATAATGATTGCTTAATAAGTATGATATTTTGTTTTTGGATACGAGATTTAAAAGTCTATCCTTTTGAATTGATTTTAAATTTTATTATATCATGATTATGGAACAGTCTCCATGATCTTGATCCTGTGGAATTTATTGAAACTTCCTTTGTGATTGAGTACATAGTTAATTTTGTAAATATCCACGTGTTTTAAAAGGATGTGTATTATTTTGGTGATGTAAATTTTTATGTGTCAATAAATTCAGAATGAACAATGTGTTATTTAGCTCTTCCATGCAGTTGGTTATTTTGGAGTCTGATCTATCAGTTTCTGAGTGGAGCATCTTAAATCATAAAGTACAAAGACTGAGATTTACTTCTCAGACTTCTGTTTATTGCATTTTGTGGATATATTGCTAGGTTGATATAAGTTCCTGGTGATTATTTCTTTTTGATCTATTTTTTTTCTCAACAGTATTTTACTTTGTGTCTGCTCTGTTATCAAACCCACTTGATCTTAATTGTTATATTTTACATATCTAGTGTGTCCAATTGGTTCTTTTTTCTGTCCCCTTGTTCGGCTTCTGGTTTGCAATATCCTTCCTTATCTTCCTAAGACTCCTTAATGAGGTCATTAAATTTATTCTTTCGTCTTGTCTATTCTTCGTGCTTTCTCTGGTGTGAGTTGTTTACTTTGTTGTTTTTTTTCCTCATAGCTGTTATTCTTCTAAGATGGATCCGTAATTTTATTTGGAGTTTCTATTCCTTACAGGTATTGACCTCTTATGGGGACGTGAGTATTGGGGCAAGGGCTCAAGACTAACTTTAGTTTGTGTATGTGTGCCTGCGAGTTGGGGCAGAATTACCTCAAAATCAAGAGCCTGTGCCCTGGCACTTATCTTTCTTAAGAAATAACTTGGTCAGTTGTAGTCACCGGGGTCCTCTGGTTGAGGGGGCGGGGTGTGCAGGAGAAAGCCTCCAGGCCTGGCAAATCTATTGATCATTGCTCTTACCTGGTTGCTTGAATGATCAGTGCTACTTCACAGTCCCTGCCTACTGCTTGCTGCTGGTCTGGCTGCTATGTTAATCCTTTCAGTAGTGACTGGGCAGGCAGTGGCCCACTTCTGTTCTTGCAGGGAAAACAATGGGCAACTCCTAAAAGCTTCCCTCCACCCTCCAATCTGCTGGTTAGCAGTACTAAACTCTCTTCCTTTTTTGGGGGAAGAGACTTTGTTGTTTCCTCCCTAATCTCAACCTGGCCACTTTGTCATTGCATTAATTTACCAAGGACGTTGCCCTCCCTCTTACTTCGGTGCCATTTCCAGGATGGGATTGGGGAAGGGATAGATAGGAAGAGAGGGGGCTAGTTACTTGTGCTGGTCGTGTTTTCACTGAAGGGAAGCAGAATATGCCACCCCAAAAATATGACTGTAGCAGTTTAGGACATGCCACTTCAAAATATGCCACTTTGATATATTGATAATTTTGAGCAGTAGGCAGTTGAAAGGCAGCAAATGCAGGGAGAGACTTTCTCCGAGCTCCTCTTATCTGCCAAAAGGCAGGTCCTCCAAAAGAAACCCAGTTGTCATATATCTCCTCTTGGAGTTTTGTCAACCAGGGAGGATCAACTCCTATCACAAGGGAGAAGACTAGAAGTCGACACTACAGCCAAACAAACTGTCACAAACTACCATACCTTCCATTTATTCTTCTCTGGGCCCCACTCATCTTTCTAAAAATCATTTACTCTCTTCTAAGAGGACTTCCAGCCCCTCCCCTTTCTCTATTAAGATGGTATTTAACCCTGAACTCTACACCACCTTGGGGAGTTACTCATTTTTGCAGGGGTATCTCCAATGTATACATGAGATATACATGTTAATCAACTGCTGTTTGTGTTTCTCTTGTTAATCTGTCTTTTATTACAGAGTTCTCAGCTAAGAACCCAGAAGGGTAGAGGGAAAATAATTTTTCTCCCTTATATCACCATAAAGAAAGACATTTTCAAGCTCTAATAACTTGGCACCATTTCTTTTAAGATGTTTCTTATAATGAAACAACCTCCTGTAGTGTTTCCTTTTACACAGTTTTGCTGCAAATATGTAAATAGTTTAGCACAGTTCCTGGCACAAGAGTACATAAAAAACACAATTAGTCTGTTATCATGTTAATGTTACTATTTATTTAAAGTCACTCTAAGGTAGTAACTTATAGATACTTAGACATAGTAACTGCAACATTTGCAATTGACTGTGTGATTTGGGAGATAAAAGGAACAAATATACATGTAAAAATTTGCTTCTGGATGTTTACATATGACTTCTTTTTTACATAAAAATGACTCAGCAGGACAAAAAAATATAATATTTTTATAACAGTAATGTTGACATATTATTATTATCAATTCCATATATATTAAAATGCAACCTGTATTATATCAGTGATGATTATGTAAGAGCATGAACTTCAGTCTATTAATAGAATCAGTCAAAGACTCTTGGCTTAGATGTGAATTGAAGTCCTAACTTAGTTCTCAGTATTATTGTAGGGTGATTTAAGAATTTCTAAATGTTGTGGTCTTTGTATGGTCTCTTTACTTTTTTATTTTTAAATTTTTTTCTCTCCTCTTAAAATGGGAAGCAGAGTAGAGGAAGAGTGTTAATATTTCAAGAAATTCTTACCTGTTGCCTAGTACTCTGCTTGGCCTTTTCCATATATGCTCTTACTTAATTGTCACAACAAGCATATATGCCAGCTATTATCATTTCCATTTTTAAAATGAGGAAATTGGAACTTCAAAGGGTTACATAATTTGCTCATTCACAAAACTAAGTGCCAGAGCTATGATTTCAATGTAAATCTGTAGTGCCTTTTGTGTTCATGCTCCTATACCAGTGCTTCTCAAACTTTATGTGTATGTGAGTCACTTCCTTGGGATCTTATTAAAATGCAGATTCTAATTTCATAGTCTGAGGGGGGCCTGGGAGTCTACATTTCTAACATGCTCCCAAGTAATGCTGAGACTGCTGGTCTATGGGACACACTTAAAAAATTTTTTTTAAAATAATGATTTCATACTAGCCATTTGGATAGTTGAATGGGGCTGCAATACCAGTGTTGGGGGTAACCAGGATTCCAGTTGCACCAACTAGCTGCAGATGAAGTTGTACCACAAACCCTGGGAAGTGGTTTTATCTTTTTATTATTCTTCCTAGTTCCAAGTAGTTAATGCTCAAGAGGCATTTTCTTCTTCTTCTTTTTTTTTTTTTAAGATTTTATCTATTTATCAGGGAGAGAGAGAGCAAGCGCAAGCAGGGGGAGCGGCAGGCAGAGGGAGAAGCAGGCTCCCTGCTGAGCAAGGAGCCTGGTGCGGTACTCCATCCCAGAACCCTGGGATCATGACCTGAGCCAAAGGCAGTTGCTTAACTGACTGAGCTACCTAGGCATCCATCAAGAGGCATTTTTTAATAGGCTTTCTGTCCTGTTCTCTTGTCTACTCACTAGCCCCTACTGTTTTATTTAAAGAATAGTTAGTCCATGTATGGGGCCAAAACATGATCATGTGTAGGTTTGGTTCTATTTTATGTATTCATACATTAACAGAAGCTGAAGCTTCTTTGACTATCTTGTATACTGTTCCATGGAACCTAGCTAGTGGTGTTACTGGCCACTAACTCACAGTTTTATTTTAGCAGATTCATGTCGAGTGGGAAACTTCTTATGTTTCATGTACACTATAATCATATATCAAAAAAGGGTTATTTGCTTGTTGATTGAGTAGCCATTTAGTTCCTATCTATTCACATTTTCCTGGGATTGTAGGAAATGTCACTTCATAAAGAACAGAGTGAGTGTCTTGGAGATATGCTGCTTATGACTTGGTACAGCTGCTCTGCTCTTCAATTAACATTTGAAAACATTTAAAGAATCAGAAAGCTTTCTAGGGCCATGTTCACAAATGAAAGCAAAAATGTAGACTTTTCGATGATGTATTTTCTAAGGAGGAGACTGATCAGAGCATGGCCAGGGATGACCAAATTTCAGAACGCTATGCTATGCAAAGAAAAGCTGCAATCAGGCACATTGAAACCTCTAGAAACATCTCAAGTTTGGACTCAAGCATCACTGTCTCTCTAAGGAGCTGTTGAGCTGGATTGTATGTTGCTCTAGAAAAAAAAAAAAACAACAAAAACAAAACACCTTTTATTAAATGGAAAATAAGGGAAACTGATTATTAAGGAAAAAGGAGATATAGCCACAACAGCTTTTTGGAACACTTAGGAGCACAGTAGTTGTTTTCTGTTCATCGTCAAAAAATATTTTGTTAAAAATGTTGAAAGAAAATGTATCTTTTTAATCTTTGTTGGAGTTGTTAAAATTAATTAGTATACATGTTTATAACAAACAATTCAGAGATATATAAAGAGAGTATGTATTTCCTCCTACTCTTGGTCTATTCTGCACCTCATCTACTGTGGGAAATAAATAATTTATTTTTATTTTATTTTTAGAAAAAAGTTTTGACTAGGAGATACAGTCATACGGTAAAAAATTTAAAAGGTACAACGGGGATTAAATGAGTCTCCTTTTCCTCTCTGTTCCTTAGACACCCACTGCCCTTCCTGAAGGGCAGTGAATGTTGGTACTTACTTGTATATCTTTACAAATTTGTTTTATTCATGTATAAGTACATATATATTTTTTATTTTTCTTCTTAACTTTTTAGACACAGAGTAATATCCAACAGTCACTGTCCTTCACCTTGCACATTTCCCTTTACAATAGATCTCAGAATCTGTTCCATCTCTGTATGTAAAGAGCTTGTCATTCCTTCTTTGGTGTATGGTTCTCCATTACATGGCTGAACCATGATTTAGGAACACTCTTCTACTGATGGCTCCCTATTGATTCATGTCTTTTGCTATTAAAAGCAATACTGCAATAAATAACTTTATAAATAGGTCATTTTGTACTTGTGTAAACAAATCTGTAGGATAAATTCTTAGGAGTGGATTGCATGGTCAAATGGTACATGGATTGTAAATTTGGTGCTGCAAAATTGCCCTCCCTAAGAGACATACAAATTTATGTTCCCCCTATTGATACATGAGAGTGATTTCCCCCTAAAACTTTGCCAAAATTCTATGGTTGAAATTGACTGTGTTGTGTGTTTTTAATTTACCTTTCTCTATGAGTGAGGAGGAACATGTGTTCAGATATTTAAAAGCCGTGTTTATTTCCTTTTGGTAAATTGTTCATACATGAAAGATGTAAAGACTAATAGAATAGGAGTCTTTGGGATTATGGAACTGAATTTTTATTGGGATGACTTTTATAATTTTCCAGGGAGAGAAAGCTTTCCTGGGTTCTTGCTATATGTATCATTTATATTTTGTTCCACCTTTTTTTGGCTTACCAAAAGTGGTTTTGAGTTAGATCAAGAGCCTGTGGGAAAGCAACGAATACCTTTATTCTAAGAGTGCTCCTGATTCCACAACTGTCTGTTGTTGTCACTTAGGATGGTAAGGGTTGTTGACAGAGGTGGTTTGACATTCACAGGACAAATGGTTAAATGAAATTCATGCTTTTCTTGTCCCTTTGGGCCTGGGTTCCAGGCAGCTTATCAGAGTCAGTAGGAGTTAGTTATGAATAATAAGTCAAATGGACAACTCCCACTAAAATTATTTTTAGCCAGGTGTGTTAACTTTTGCGGCTGTTATGTCCATGCTCATCATAAACTTCATAATAAAACTGATTGGAGTTTGAATCCTGGGTCCATCACTAACTTGCTATGTGACCTTGAACACTTAGGGTCTTTGAGCTAATTTTACCTTTCCTATAAAATGAAAAGACTACTCTGCACTTGGCAGGGTTTTTGTGAGGAGGAAGGGAGATGAGGTACCAAGCACTTAGTGTAGCCTGGACACCTAATGGCTGCTTTATGATTATGTGCTAAGTTACACAGACTTAAAGTTAGGCAGACCTGGGTTCATACCCAGACCATATCCCTTACAAGCTGCGTGTCCATGGGGAACTTCCTCAGCCTCACCATGCCTCAGTTTGCTCCTTATAAAATGGGGATAATAACTGTCCTTCATCAGGTTGATATGTCAAGTGTGTAGCACTGTGCCAGACACATAAGTACTCAGTAAGTGGTAGCTATTTGTTTTTATTATTGTCATTATCATTCTCTTCGGCAATTTTCTTAAGCTTCCTTTTATCCTGAGCCCTTCTGTTGAAAATTGGCCGGCATGCTCCCACTATTATTCTTTCCCTATAGTCATGCTGTGACATTTGAGTCACTGTATGATTGAATCTGCCAGGCACTTCTTTTGGATCTGCGTGGAGATGCGGGGATTCCTGCTGACATAAGCCCCCAGGGACACTTCTTGGGCCTGGGCCAGCACCCCTTTCTTTTCTTAAGAGTTGCAAGGATTGGTCCACCCACTCTCTTCTGACTGCCACCACCTGCTCTTTCCTTTACATTTCTCTTCTGTTAGGTTCTGGAATGGGACAAAATAAACATCTAGTGGGTGCAGGGAGGAAGGAGGAAGAATGCAGATCATGGAATTAGGAGATCTGGGTTTTAGACCTGGCTCTTGTCATGTATTTACTTGTGCAAAATGAGAGATTCCTATTCAGTCTCGAAACTTCTACCAGCTCTAATATTCTCTGATGCTCTCCTATGTAGAGCTTGGGAGGCAGCATAGGACTGCATATGCTACGGTGCTTGCTCCACGCTTCTACGAAGCGGTGTAGCCGAGTGGAAAGAGCACTGCCTGAGCCTAAGTGTATTGGTGGTATTGCCCGAGGCAGGTTATTTAAATCTTCTGGGCTCCAGTTTCATAATCTGTGAAATGGGCATTGGATTTCACAGAGGTTTCAGAGTCAGATGGTCATAAGTTAAAATCTTGGCTCTACCACTCTTAGGCTGCATGACTTTGGCAAGTTACATAACCTCATGGAGCTTCAGTTTTTCCATCAAAGGCAACCAGGGCATAATAGGACTTCAGTGGGTAGCTACTAGCAGCTGTGAGGAGGAGGAGAATGAAAGTGATGATGTTGCTGCTGCTGATGGTAACTTTGCAACTTCCCCCTTTTCCTTATAGTCCTGTTTCCTTTTAGTCTGCAGCAGTAAATCCTTCAGAAAGTCTGAAAAGAACCATGAAGTTACAGATCAGAATCTGAAACCTAGGACTGTCTGGTTTCAAAGGCCATGTTCTTTTCTTTCTTTCTTTTCTTTCTTTCTTTCTTTCTTTCTTTCTTTCTTTCTTTCTTTCTTTCTTTCTTTCTTTTCTTTCTTTCTTCTTTTTTTTAAAGATTTATTTATTTATTTTGGAGAGAGAGAATGTGTGTGAGTGAATGCACATGGTGGAGGAGGGGCAGAGGGAGACAGAGAGAATCTCAAGCAGATTCCCCGCTGGGCATGGAGCCTGAGGCAGGGCTCCATCTCGCAAACCTGAGATCATGACCTGAGCTGAAACCAAGAGTCAGATGCTTAACCTACTGAGCCACCCAGGTGCACCTCAAAGCCCATGTTCTTAACCACCCTGATATACAGCCTGTTAAGACAAGTATTAGATTTCATGGGATTAAGATTTTATAAAAATAAGTGAGAGTTCTACATGTAAGATTTTTCTCCTAATCAACCCTTCATCTGCCTGGAGTGGGAGTGGGTGCAGGATGGGTGGGAGCAAATAGGGGATAAATTATGGGAACAAAAGGAGAAAGTGCTGAAATTCAGCCTCTGCAATTCAAAATAAGATTTTGCATTAAGATAATGCACTTGAAATGGGCTCTGTTGGGGGAAAAGAAAGAAAGGATTTCCTTTGACTTTGAGTAAATGTATAAAAATCTAGGTCAAGTGGGCCAAATTTCAGCATTTTTTTTTTTTTACCAGAACTTAAGGAAGATAATCCTTTCCCCTTAATGTTGGAGACACAAACATTGCTGTTATCTGTCAGAAATAGGATATGACATAGGAAGTTAAAAAGAAAAAGCAATTGCTTCTGGTTTTAGGGGATCATGAGAACAAAAAGACAGAAGTGGAAAGTAAAGGTAAATTTGAGTATTTCCTCCTAGACCTTGATTGAGAGAAAGAAATGTATTAGATGAATGGGAGGACATTTCTTTTTCTTTTTTTTTTTTTTAAAGATTTTTATTTACTTATTCATGAGAGACAGAGAGAGAGAGAGGCAGAGGGAGAAGCAGACTCCCAAGGAGCAGAGAGCCCGATGCGGGACTCGATCCCAGGACCCTGGGATCATGACCTGAGCCGAAGGCAGACGCTCAACCATCTGAGCCACCCAGGCGCCCGAATGGGAGGACATTTCAAGGAGAGAAGCCATTTGACTCATTCAATGTTTGGGACTTTTTAGGAGATCACTTTACAATACGGGGTGGACAGCATAGTTAAGATGGTGGAATAGCATAATGACACAGTAGCATCATGAAACATGCTAAGTCTGTTTGTCCAGCTGAGCCTCCTTGGGTTCTCTGATGACATGGACATTAAGTTGAGGTTCACAGGGCCTGCTGTGGGGCTGGGCCTTGACCAGCAAACTGGAATGGAGAACTTGGCAGAGACTCAGCAGGTAATATAGCCAGTGAGAGCTGAGAGGGCCACTCAATCCTGCTGAAGCCAGTTAAGAATGACTTGTTAAGTCATTGGCCACAGTTGTCAGCAGAACCCTACTCATAAGACTTGGTCAGTAGGACCCAGAATCTGGGTTATGCCATACCAGCATTCTGCAAGTGGGGCCAAGAAGGGATGACTCTCAGATCTGAGGACTCATTTGCTTAGCTGTCAAGAGATCATGTGAGCTCTTTCTTTTCTACATACCCAAATGCCACCATGTACAAAGAAAAGAAGAATGGGTGGAAATAGAGGAACTTTGCAATTATCTAAAAATATTGAGCCTACTTAAAGGAACAGTTTATATTATTGGATCAAACTAGTTAAAAATAACCAGAGCTAGAAGTGGGTTTTTTCTCACTCTCCATCAGTTAAGGAGCCATAAGAAAGACCATGTCAGTTAAATACAAAATGAGGAAGCTATGTTTCCTGCATACGTCTGCATTATAGTGTCAGTAAATTTTTGACCCTCTCAAATGGTTATGAAACCTAAACTTGATCTTTCTCAGTTATCCGTCTTGGTCCTTCTCTTAGTTCTAGAATTCTAATCCAGTTACATACACTTCTTTTATTTTCCTCTCTTAAGGATTGATGTTCCTGCCCTTTAAAAAATTTCTTCCATTTATTTCCTTGGTATTTTGTGGAGAAGCACATTTCACACTTTCTATCAAGAGACCCTGGTAGCAGAGGAATGTAAACCTGTGTCCTTGTAGATGTGAGCTCACAGCCCAAAGCAGCACTAAGAAGACCCCAGATGTCCTAAGATTCAGACTGTCCTTTATATTTACATAGATCCTTAAGGCATCATCATTTATCAATAACACTATTTCCTCTTTTCCCCTTACTTCCTCTATCCTCCCTGGGATCAAAGGGAATTTGATTTAGTAACACAGCACACCCAGTGTCTATGTATATACAGTCATCTTCAGTGACATCACATCTCTACAAATTTTACATATAAATGAATGTAGTTTGTCTTAATATTAAAGCATAACATATAAATATAGAAAAACATTTTACTGAAGCTCAAAGATTTTTTTGTATATGCCTGTATAACTACCACCCAAATTAAGATACACGTTTCCATCACTGCATAATATCACCTCATATTTCTTCCCAATCTGTACCCTATTTCCTCAGAGGACACCCATCACAACTGTTTTGTTTTTTCTGTTCTAAGAATTCATATACAATTTTCTTTTGTGTCTAGGGTATTTTACAGAACATATTTATGAGCTTCATCCATATTGATATATATAGCATTAGTTTACTTTTATTTATTACTGTATCATATTCCATTGTATGAATATGTTATAATTTATTTATCCATTCTACTGTTGATGGATATTGGAGTTGTTTCTAGTTTGGGGATATTCAGAAGAGTGTTGCTAAGAACTTTTGTGCATGTCTTTTTGTAGGTGTAAGCACTCATTTCTTCTAGGAATAAACACAGGAATAGAATTGCTAGGTAACACTACAGATGTATATTTGCCTTAGTGAAAGCTGCCAAATAGTTTTTCATGGTGGTTGTACCATTTTACTCTCCCACCAGCAATGCATGGGAGTGCTAGTTGTTCTAGTTCCTCTCCAATATTTAACATTTCAATCTTTATTGTTTTAGAAATTCTGATGTACCCATAGGCACTTTGACGAAAAGTTTTCCTTCATTTTCTGCAAAATGGTGTGCTTAGTCACAGGTATAACTAGCCAAAGTATCATAGAAGTAAAATAAATTTTTATCAAAATCAATATACTCCTCTGAAATTTGTTAGGAAACGCAAACAGGTAATACCTAGCAGACAAGTTGAAACAGACTTCTTTGCTCACGGAGAAAGGAGAGATTAAAAAGATTATTAGGTCATATTTTGGAGTCATGCGAAGCATTTAAATCTTTAGAACTGTATGTGTAGTACAGAGATATATGAAAGGATACTGCCTAGTATGGGAAATCCACACAGAGGCATAAATCTGTTTGAACTATCTTTGTTGTTGACTTAGAGATATTAAATAAACCTTATGTATATAATACGGGATTATCGCTTTTAGACTTGTAGGATCAGCTTCTACAACCATATTTACACACGGCTGACCAATTGCCTGTTGAGTTTTTAGAGGACCACACCAAAATCATAATGTAAAATTATATTTAACCCACACTAATTTGAGATGTGGATAAAATAAAAGTTATCTTAATGGCAGTTTTTTTTTTTTTTTCCTTTCATACTGAGCATTGGGTTTATCTCCTCAGTTGATTTGGAAATAGGGATATATTTTGTAAAGATCAATCACCGTGCAATTTTCTAAAAACTGCTGAACACTTCTTTGCATGTGTAACATGCACCATAATTAGCCTCTATGGCTTGTTTTACATAGCTCTGTGTTTAGGACATATACAGAACGAAAACTACTCTCTTCTGTAAACCATAGTTTGTACTTGTTTGTTTGTTGCTTGTTTGTTTAAACATTGCTTCCCCTAAGGAATAAAAGTTAGTTTTACTTTGAGTCAATGTCAGAAACTCAGTGTGGATAACCGGTCTTTCAAAGTAAAACATTAGAAAAGTGTACATTGTTTTTATAGTGCTTTTAATATTGTATACGCTCTGTCAACTAATGGAAACAATGACCTCAGGGATGTATTTATCTTGGTTTTAGCCCACTTAAAATACATTTAGCCTTTAGCTTTTCCTTAAGCCCCAACAACATGAAATGGGCCACACACAGACTCCTGAGGTCATTATCACTTTATGGTGATTTTGAAGAAGAAAAGGAAAGCAAACTGTCTCTTTACATTACCTTTTAGGCCTGGAATTCCCACAGGAAGAGTGAATATATTTGTTCATTTCTCTTTCCGTGCTAGGTTACCTGCCAGTCCGTTTTTCCTAAAGGTAGATTCTTAAACCTACAAAATGAATCTTTAAAGTCAGTTTTATGTGTACTTTACTATGAGTAAGAAAAGCTTCAGAATCCAATATTATCTCACCAAAAAATCACATCCTCAGAAAATGCAGACAATTCCATTGGCTGTCGTTCTTTCAACGTGAAGGTCTCAAGTTAGCTCATAAACTTATTTATTTGTGAGAACCTCTTACAAGTCAGTGTTCTGTAATCATGTCACACTAAATACTGTGTCTATGCATCACTTCACATTTCTGACCTGAAACACTAACTATAGCAGTAGCACTCGTGATAGTATACAGAGGCCCGAAAGTAGGAAATGAATTATATAGTGCTTGAACTGAGCAGTGATGAATGAGATCGTAGGATAATTTCCATTTGGACAGCTTAGGTGATCAAGGGTTGTTTTCTTTTACCAAGAGAGTGCATGTGTGTTTGCAAACACCATATGCCGAAACACTCAGTTCTTATTTAGGAAAAGGTGCACTACCATTCTTCAAAGGCACCCAGCAGCAACTCCTGGACCAACCCGCTTATTCTCCTGGATATTTCCCATTCAAAATGAATCTTTTGCCTGCCTGTTTTCCAATTTAATGAATTCACAGCCTGAGATGATGAGTTGCAGGCCAGGATCATTTAAATACTGCCAATCCTACATCAGGCATCACAATAGAATCCTGAAAATACTTAACACAGTTTCAATGTATGTATGGCATAGAGGCTGCATCACTGACTAATACGGCTTAGAACTTGAAAATTAATTAATATAAATTACATTAGAAAGGGTTTTTAAATCATTAATAATTCTGCTAACTATATATTTTCAGTTTTTAGAATAAAATAATTTTAGAATTAAACTTGAAATTTCTTTTTTCTTTTTTTTTCTTTTGATTTTCCCATTGGCTTTTACATAAAAGTCAAATGATTTTTTTTTTCCTGAGGACATTTTGTTTTTATTCTGACAACATTTTAGCCTTCCTCCACCCCACCTCCTCACCCTATTGTCTAACCTAAGGAACATAATGAAATATCTAAACCAAAATTTATCTGAAGAGAAGAAAGAGGCTACTCATGGTGATTCTGCTAATAATTTTCTTCTGTGTGTATTTCAAAGAGAAGTTTAAATGTTCATTGCCTAAAGGTGCAGAACATCAAAGGAAGATAATGAGGAAGAGAATGAACTTCTTACTATCAAAACCTCATCGCTGATAAAAATCTTCTCTATAGCTTAAAATAGAGAAAGTCAAAGTTTGATATGCTCTCAACAAAAATCATAAACAGTGTTGGAGACGGATATAATTAGAGCAATTACTAGCTCAAGGGTTTGGATAGGTGGAGGTAAGAAGGCATTCCAGTTGGTATTATCAGCAAATGTGGGTATACCATGCTTAGAGAGGGCATTTTGAGAAGCAGTAAGAATGAAATCACATAGGCAATATAAAACAGTGTTTCGAGTCTCAGCTGTCCCTACCATCCTCTACTTACTAGCTTTATACTTTTGTGCAAATTACTTATCTCTTATACCTCAGTTACCAGATCTATAAAATGGAATTAATAAGTCAACCTTTGTTGGGTTGTTATGAAGACCAAATGAGTTTAGATAAGCAGCACAGTCTGGCCCAGAGTATGTGTGCAATACATATTACCTGTTGTTGTAGTTATATGGGGAGAAGATAAGGCAGGGAAACAGTTAAAAAAGAGTTACTACACATCTCAGAGGGCAGGAAAATGGACTTACTGCCAATAGTTAGTAGGAAAAAATGGAAGATTTTTGGTGAAGATGAAGAAGTGTGGCTTCCATGCCTTTTAGGCTCTTTGTTATATCCCAAGTAGTTAGCACTAGGCCTGGTACTTAGTAGGCATTCAATAAATATTTGCTGAATGAATGAATGGAATAATTTCAAAACAAAAAAGAATAATTTCATAGTTGTTTATCAAACAAAATTGTACGTTAAGCACTGTTCTGGTTTTATGATGTTTTGAAATGCCAATAGAATTTGGTCCCTTGCCCTCAAATAACTCAAATCTAGTGGGTAAGATAGATATTTTCCAAATAACTCTATTACTGTGCAAAATGTATCAAGTGCTGAGATAGAGATAAAAACAAAGTGCCACAGTAACAGGTGTGGTAAGGAGAACAGATGAATTGATTTCAACTGAGATGATAAAAAGATTTGATAGGTTAATTAGACCTTGAAACCCAGGAAGGTTTCAACAGATAAGGTGTGGCGGGGTGGGGGGGAAGGTAAAGAGAGTCTTATTTACAAAGAAGACAGCTTGAGCAAAGCCACTAGGATGCAAAAGAACTCCTGGTTCTAAGGAATACAGAGTGGTTGCATATGGGCAGAAAAATAGGCCTAGAAATGCCCCACTTATATTCCTATTCCATATTCCCAGCTCATGATTGATGGCTTCCAGTGACAGTCCCTATACCTCTTTGTGTAGGGCTTTCTCTGGTTACAGGAGCCTTTGTGGGCAGGATGGCAATGGTGGGAAATTTATGCACTTTCCTTCTCTTCATGCAGCCCTCAACTAAGGAATGGCAGAACCCTTGTCTTTTGGGTGGGAATACTCTGAGGCGTGTATTTTATACCAATTATTTGGAGGTCCCCAGTGGGATTAAGCTGTAATTGCCATGGTTGTGATTGCTTGATAATAAACACTTTACTAGCTTCCTTTTCTTCCTCGACTTACATCCCTACTCTACTGGTATTTCCTAGGATCACTTCATAAATAAACTACTTGCACTGAATCCTTCTATCAGTGTCTGCTTCTCAGGGAACATCAATCAAGGCAGTTTATACTGAGAGTGGGGTTCTAGAATTGGATAACTGTTGACCAGATGGCAACAAGAACTCACATTCCTGGGGGAAGTGTGGTGACGACAGTGCCTGGGACCGTGTAGCAACACAATTACTGACTCTCACCTGTGGTTAATTGTCTTGGGAATAGCTGGAAGGTGATACACTGCTTATATGATTGCTCTGGTAGTTAAGAGATATGAGGGCAATAATAATTATAAAAATTATGAATCTGGTTGCTTGTTGTTAAGTGCTGAAGAAAGAAAATAACTGGTCCATGTCAGTCACTACCAAGTGAGTGTACAATGTGAAAGCCAGAAGGCCAGCAGGGTAGCGTTCAAAGAGAACCTCACATTCTGAACTAGGAGAGCAGACAGTGCTGAAAACTAGGCCCAGGACCTAATTGTGAGGTTAACAGAGTTAGAAAGAAGGCTGTATTTACAGGTCCAATAAAGTCTTCTCTAGTGACCCTTAGGGAAGGGGTGACCCTAGAGAAGTAAGATAGAAATATTTGGGTGGGTATAGTTGGAAAACTTCAACCCCCAGATACCCTGTTTACCAGTAGAATTGACCAGCTCACACACTCCCTGTTTCTAGAAGATAGACCCTTCTCTCTGCCTGGATACCATGCAAAGTCCTCATCTGGAGCAATAGTCTCATAACATACTACTTACCCTCCTTGGATCTGCCCTTACATCTCATTATTTTAAACTAATAACTAAGGGAAGTCTTAGCATGGCCCAATTGGAAATTATTGTCTTTGTTAGGACAAGAAAGAGGTTAGTCATCCCCAAACCTGTAGGACCTGGTTAATATGTACCGGCAGAAAGCAAGGTAAAGTGCCTTAGAATGGAATTCAAATTGCTGCAGCTGAGGGACATAATATAAAGCTGGATAAGTGAGAGTACACTGATATGGTACACCCTTCTACGATTTAGGACTTAATGTTCTCACAAGTAGACCTGGAACCAATCCTCATGCACTGCTGGGATGATTTCTTAAAGCTTAGGGGAAAACCAGACTACATTATATGAAATTGAAGTCCTAGAACTGTCTTGGCTGAGAACTGAGAAAGAGGTAAAAAAGGCTAATTGAATTGGATATACTGGTATGGATTAATTATATAAAGATGGAGAACCCATCAGTTGACTGTTTCCCAGGAGGGCCCTGAGGACACTCTCTTCATTAAAGTGAAAAGGAAACTAGTCATAGTATTATGCTGGGTTTCATCTGTAGGGTGGGACTGATGCTGGGTGCCACTTTGGGAGTAGAGTTAAGAACTATATGTATATTTTAAGACAAAATATATCATGAACCCATATTGAATCTTTCAACTCAACTATAAGATTAAGATTATTTCATTTATTCTTATATAGCTTCCACCTACTGTCTTTCATGTTAAGAGTCCCCGTTCTCAACAACACCAACATTATTACTTATTTGTTTTAACCCATGGTACACACGAAACAATCTCAGAGCAACAATACCAACGCTGCCAGCAAGAATATGATAACTGGCAACAGTTTAATATGCTTTTGCAGTTCTTAATACCTTTGAAGAATTTCCCACTAGCTTTTAATTCTTATGTTCTAAAATCACATTAAATAGTTACTCTCTCTGTGGTTATGCCACAAAATCAATGTGCAGATAAGTTCATCTGCTATATTTAGCTTACTATTTTTAGAGATTATTTTCAAAAATTGTTTTATAATTATGTAAAACATGTATAAAGTTCCTAAGTCAAACCCAAAAAACAAGGTATATATAGAAGAGTCTAACTTTTATCTATTAGTGCCTATAGGTAAATATTAGAAACAGTTTTATAGTTTCTCCTTCCTCTTCTAAATATAAGATGTATTAATATTCACATTTATCCTTTCTTTTGCTAATATGCTTTATACACTTTTTCTTCTAACAACACATACTGAAGATCATTTCATAGGAGGATATAGAGATATTCCTCACAACTGTTTACAGCTACATATGACTCCTTTGGGTAGATGTACTATTTATCAACACCCAGGGCACTGCAGCAATCTCCCAGAGGCACTGTGGGGTATTCTAAATTCTTGAGAGAAACACAGTAATATTTGGTATTTGGCAGACTGCACAAACAACTAGCTTGAAGTAGATCATTATTTCAATATTAGATTGTTCTATATTCTTGTTGGTGATATCGTATGTTTGCAAAGCTGACTTTTTGGTGGTTTGCTGTTATAGAAAGCAAATACTACATTAAAATCGATTTGGAATCAAAAATGAGGAAAGTGTTTAATATGATCAACGTTTGAGAAGTTGTGCAGTGTCCAATAGATACACATATCCCCTTGCTAAGCAACTGTGGATATTTGAGAAAAAAAAATTACCTTTTATTTCAATTGATGTCTATTATTCTTTTTTAAATGGTTGCTAAGATATTAGGACATCAATATGTAAGTTGTCTGGGCCTAACTACTCAATACACAGAACTGTTAGGTATTTCTTTTGGTTTAGGCATTCCATTAAGATAAGATTACTGGCTCATTAAGGAAGTTGTAATCAAGAAAATTTGGGTTTCTGGTTCCACATGTAAGGAGCTTGGAAGTTGATACTCCATCTAACAAGGAAAAAGCCGAACAGACAGAAAGATCCAACAACTCTTGAATCTGTAAAAGAGGTGAGGACACAGGGTAAACCACTGCCCCCACCATTGGAAAGACAGGTGAATATAGGGAGTCATGGCTTACTAAAGCAGAGACCGCTTCAGGAACCAGTACCAGGTTAAGAAAACTTGAGTTGTAACTGATGAATTGCTAGAAGCTCAGTGTGACAAGTGTGAGAGATAAAAACTCCAGGGAAACCCAGTCATCATCAGCACCCCCTCCCCCATATTTATGTGTTTTATCTTCAAGATCTCAACCAGGGGTTCATGGTAAATATTAAAAGAAAATCCCCTTATGCTTCTAACAGGAGGAAGGGAAAATAATCATTTTGAAATATGCCTGAGCACTCTATTTTTCTTAACTTTCCCTATCAGAACCAACTAGTTAACCAGAATCTAACCTGCTGGAGTATTATCAGAGCTTAATTGACCTGGGGGAAGGGAGATATCCAATTCTAGCCAGCTGTAACTGCTCTATCTCATCTAAGGTACAGGGGACTGGGAAACACTTGTGAAGTTCACAGTCCAGAGGCATAGGCTTACTATACGACTGAGACCTAATTATAGGACTGTAGGAAACTTCCCCTCTCCTCACACCATCCCCTCCTTCATACACTTTATTACCACATTACTAAAGGCCTATTTATAGTAATTTCTTTTACCTGGTACCTCACATCTGACTATCAAGAAAAAATTACAAGGCATACTGAAAGGCAAAATACACAATTTGAAAAGATAGAGCAAGCATCAGAACCAGACATGGTAGGAATGTTGGAATTATCAGACCGGGAATTTAAAACAACTATGATTAATATGTAAAGGGCTCTGTGGATAAGGAGGTACAGCACGCAAGAACAGATGAGTCATGTAAGCAGAGAGAAAGAACTGTAGGAAAGAACCATAAGGAAGTACAAGATAAAAAATACTGTAACAAAAATAAAGAATGCCTTTGATGAGCTCATTAACAGACTGGATATGGCTGAAAAAAGAATCTTTGAGCTTGAGGCTATATCAATAGAAACTTCCAAAACTGAAAAGCAAAAAGAACAAAGACTGAAAAACAGAATAGGATATCAAAGGACTATGGGACAACTAAAAAAGATGTAACATACACATAGTGGGAATGCCAGAATGAAAAGAAAAAGAGAAAGACAAGAAATATTTGAAACAATGACTGGGAATTTCCCCAAATTATTCTCAGACACTAAACCACCAGATCTAGAACTCAGAAAACACCAAGCAGGATAAATGCTAAAAAAGCCACATATAGGCGTACCATTTTCAAACTAAAGAAAATCAAAGACAGAAAAAACTCTGAAAGAAACCACAGGAAAAAAAATACCTTATCTATAGGAGAAAAAAGATAAGAATTACATCCAACTTCTCCTCAGAAACTTCACAAGCAAGAAGTGAGTAAAATCAAATAAAATGTTGAGAGAAAAAAAAATAACCAATCTAGAATTCTCTGCTCTGTGAAATTATTCTTCAAAACTGAAGGAGACATAGAGACTTTTTCAGATAAACAAAAATTGAAGGGATTTGTTGCGAGCACACCTGCCTTGGAAGAAATATTAAAATAAGTTCTTTAGAGAGAAGAAGCATATAGGTCAGAAACTCAGATCTGCATAAAGAAAGGATGATCACTGAAGAAAGAATAAATGAAAGTAAAGAAAAACTTTTATTTTTCTTATTTTTAATTGATCTAACAGATAGTTAGTTCAAAATAATAATAGCAACAATATATTTGGTTATGTATTATTATGTATATACAATACATATGTTTATGTATGCTTATGCATAAGTGAAATATCAGCAATGATACAAGGGATGGAAGTAATTAGAATTATTTTTGTATTATTAGGACAATCATAAAACCCATGAAGTGGCATAGGGTTATTTGAAAGTGGACTTGGATTAGTTGCAAAGTCTAAGAAAACCACTAAAAATATTTTTAAAACAAGTATAACTGATATGCTAAAAAAAGAGAGGAAATGGAATAATATAAAATGCTAATTAAAACCACAAAGGCAAAAACAACAACAACAACAAAAAAAAAAAACCCAACCAAACAACCAACTAATCAAACAAACAAAAACCATAAAGGCAGAAAAAGAGTGAAAGACAAAACAATAGGAGCAAAGAAGGAAGGCAACAAATAGAAAACACTAACAAATATGTTTGCTCTTAATCCAACTATATCAATAGTTTTTAATTTTATTATGTTATGTTAGTCACCATATAATACATCATTAGTTTTTGATGTGGTGATCCACGATTCATTGTTTTTGTATAACACCCAGTGCTCCATGCAATATGTGCCCTCCTTAATACCCACCACAGGGCTAACCCATCCGCCCACCCTCTCCCCTCTAACACCCTCGGTTTGTTTCTCAGTGTCCATAGTCTCTCATGTTTCATCTCTCCCTCCAATTCCCTGCCCCTTCATTTTTCCCTTCCTTCTCCTAATGTCCTCCATGCTATTCCTAATGTTCCACAAATAAGTGAAACCATATAATTGACTTTCTCTGCTTGACTTATTTCACTTAGCATAATCTCCTCCAGTCCCATCCATGTTGATGTAAAAGTTGGGTATTCATCCTTTCTGATGGATACAACTTTTCTCTCTCTTTTTAATTCTTTCTCATGCTCCTTCTTTTTTTTTTTTAACCTACTTATCGATTCAACCAGATGTTTAATGCAACATATTCCATAGTAACTTTTTAACTTAAACTTTTTCACACATATACTTTTTTCTTTTTTTATATATATAGATATAAGCTTCAATGTAGTCCTTTTTACCCTACTCAATACTACATTTATATATATACCAGTTTTAATTTCCCTCTATCTCTGAGGAGTACTAATCTCTAACAAAGAGAACAAAATACACCCAGGAAGAGCTGAAACACTCTACCTCGTCCACATAGAGACATTATAGCCACCTTCCCTGCACCCCACCTTTTTGTTGTTGTCGTTATTTTTTTTTTTTTGTGGGCTTTGTTTGTTTGTTTTTATTTTTGTACTTTATGAATTTTATTCTTGGGTTTCATTTTGGTGGGTTTTTTTGGTGTGGCTTCCGATTGCTCTGAACTTTTCCAGGGTGCACCTTGCCTGGATTGTGGTTGATATTTTTGACTGTACATCCCCTCAACCAAAATTCAACAGAATGACTAGGAGAAGGAACTCCCAACAAAGAAAAGACTGAGACAATGGCCTCTCCAGTAGACCTCATGGATAATGATATAAGCAAGATGTCAGAAGTAGACTTCAGGGTAACAGTTATGAAGACAATAGCTATGCTGGAGAAAACATTAATGGCAACATAGATTCTCTAAGGGCAGGAATGAGAGCTAATCAGGCTGAACTTAAAAATGCTGTAAATGAGATGCATTGTAAACTAGATTCTCTAACAGCTAAGGTAAATGAGGCAGAAAAATGAATTAGTGATCTAGGAGACAAACTGATGGAAAAGAAGGAACAAGAGGAGGCCTGGAACAAACAGCTTAAAATTCATGAAAACAGAATTAGAGAAATAAATGATGCCATGAAATGTTCCAATGTCAGAATTACTGGGATCCCTGAGTGGGTGGAGAGAGAGGGCTAGAAGATATATTTGAGCAAATCGTAGCTGAGAACTTCACTAATCTGGGGAATGAAACAAAAATTCATGTCCGAGAGGCAGAGAGGACCCTTTCCAAGATCAAGGAGAACAGACCAACGCCCCAGCATGTAATAGTAAAACTCGCAAATCTTAGAACCAAAGAAACCATCTTAAGGGCAGTTAGGGGGAAGAGATTCCTTACATACAGAGAGAGGAACATCAGAATACCGTCAGACCTGTCCACAGAGACCTGGCAAGCCTGAAAGGACTGGCAAGACATATTCAGGGTACTAAATGAGAAGAACATGCAGCCAAGAATACTTTATCTAGCAAGGCTGTCATTTAGACTGGATGGAGAGATGCAGAGCTTCCAGGACCAGCAGAAACTAAAAGAATATGTGACCACTAAGCTGGCCCTGCAAGAAATATTAAGGGGGGGTTCTATAAAAGGAGAAAGACCCCAAGAGGGATATAGGACAGAAATTTACAGAGAGAACCTATAGAAACAAGGATTTCACAGGCAACACGATGACGATAGATTCATATCTTTCAATAATCACGCTCAACGTGTGTGGCCTAAATGCTCCCATAAAATGTCACAGCGTTGCAGATTGGATAAAAAGTCAGGACCCAGCCATATGCTGTCTATAAGAGACTCATTTTGAACCTAAAGATACATCCAGACTGAAAGTGAAGGATGGAGATCCATCTTTCATGCCAATGGACCTCAAAAGAAAACTGGGGTAGCAATTCTCATATCAGGTTTTAAGCTAAAGACTGTAGTTAGAGATACAGAAGGACACTATATCATTCTTAAATGGTCTATCCAACAAGAAGATCTAACAATTGTAAATATCTATGTCCCCAACATGGGAGCAGCCAACTACATAAGCCAACTGTTAACCAATATGAAGAGACATACTGATAATAATATGTTAATAGTAGGAGACGTTAACACTCCACTCAGCAATGGACAGATCATCTAAGCAGAAAATCAACAAAGAAACAAGAGCTTTGAATGACACACTGGACCAGATGGACCTCATAGATATATACAGAACATTCCATCCTGTAACAACAGAATACTCATTCTTCTCCCATGCACATGGAACTTTCTCCAGAATAGACCACATACTAGATCACAAGTCAGGTATCAACTGATACCAAAAGATTGAGATTATTCCCAGCATATTCTCAGACCACAATGCTTTGAAACTGGAACTCAATCACAAGAAAAAGTTTGGAAGAAATTCAAACACTTGGAAGCTAAAGACCATCCTGCTCAAGAATGTATGGATCAACCAGGAAATCAAAGAAGAACTTAACCAATTCATGGAAACTAATGAAAACAAAAACACATCGGTCCAAAACCTATCGGATACTGCAAAGGCGGTCCTAAGGGGGAAATACATAGCCATCCAAGCCTCGCTCAAAAAAATAGAAAATCCCGAATACACAAACTATCTTTACACCTTAAAGAACTGGAGAATCAACAACAAATTAAGCGTAACCCACACACAAGAAGGGGAATAATTAAGATTAGAGCAGAGATCAATGAATTAGAAACCAGAAATAAGTAGAACACATCAATGAGAAACTAGAAGCTGGTTTTTTGAAAGAATTAATATGATCGATAAACCACTGGCCAGACTTATCCAAAAGAAAAGAAAAAGGACCCAAATTAATAAAATTATGAATGAAAGGGGAGAGATCATGATTAACATCAAGGAAATAGAAACAATTACCAGAAATTATTATCAACAACTATATGCTAATACATTAAGCAACTTGGAAGAAATGGATGCATTCTGGGAAACCTATAAACTACCAAGACTGAAACAGGAAAAAATTGACAACCTGAAGACCAATAACCAGGAACGAGATTGAAGCAGTGATTAAAACCTCCCAAAAAACAAGAGTCCAGGGCCTGATGGGTTCCCTGGGGAATTCTACCAAACATTCAAAGAAGAAATAATTCCTATTCTACTGAAGATGTTTCAAAAAATAGAAACGGTAGGAAAGCTTCCACACTCATTCTATGAGGCCAGCATTACCTTGATCCCCAAACCAGGCAAAGACCCCAGCAAAAAGGAGAATTTCAGACCGATATCCCTGATGAATATGGATGCCAAAATTCTCAACAAGATCCTAGCTAACAGGATCCAGCAGTACATTAAAAGGATCATCCACCATGACCAAGTGGGATTTATCCCCGGGATGCAAGGGTGGTTCAACATTCACAAATCAATCAATGTGATAGAACACATTAATAAGAGGAGAGAGAAGAACCATACGGTCCTCTCAATTGATGCAGAAAAAGCATTTGACAAAATACAGCATCCTTTCCTGATTAAAACTCTTCAGAGTTTAGGGATAGAGGGAACATTCCTCAATTTCATAAAATCCATTTATGAAAAACCCACAGCAAATATCATTCTCAATGGGGAAAAGCTGAGAGCCTTTCCCTTAAGATCAGGAACACGACAAGGATGCCCACTCTCGCCACTATTGTTCAACATAGCATTAGAAGTCCTAGCAACAGTAATCAGAAAACAAAAAGAAATAAAATGTATTCAAATTGGCAAAGAAGAAGTCAAACTCTGTCTCTTC
>NC_138373.1:84324192-84329880 GCF_054177405.1 Leptonychotes weddellii
AAAAAAAAAAGAGGAAAAAAAATGAAATCTTGCCCTTTGCAATGACGTGGATGGAACTAGAGGGTATTATGCTAAACAAAGTAAGTCAATCAGAGAAAGAAAATTATATGATCTCACTGATATGTGGAATTTAAGAAACAAGGCAGAGGACCATAGGGGAAAGGAGGGAAAAATGAAACAAGATGAAAAAAAAAAAAAAGAAACAAGATGAAACCAGAGAGGAAGACAAACCATAAGAGACTCTTAGTCTCAGGAAACAAACCGAGGGTTGCTGGAGTGGAGGGGGGTGGGAGGACTGGGGTGGCTGGGTGATGGACATTGGGGAGGTTATGTGCTATGGTGAGTGCTATGAATTGTGTAAGACTGATGAATCACAGACCTGGACCCCTGAAACAAATGTTAATAAAAAAATTTAAAAAGGCATAAATCTAAATATGTATGAGACCTATATGAGAAAACCTACAAAACTCTGATGAATGATATAAAAAAACTAAATAAATGGAGAGATAATCCATGTTCATGATAGGAAGACTCCATATTATCAGAACGTCTGTTAATCCCAACTCAGTCTATAGATTCAATGTGATTCTGATAAAATTCCTAGCAAGTTATTTTATGAATATTGACAAACTGATATTAAAGTTTACATAAAGAGGCAAAAAGACCCAGAATAGCCAACTCAATATTAAAGGAGAATTACCAAATTGGAGGACTGGCACTACCTGACTTTAAGGCTTATTACAAATCTTACTATGAATCTTAGTATTGATTAAAGAATAGACAAATAGGTCAATGGAACATATCCCAGAAATAGATCCACTTAAATCTAGTCAACCAATCTTTGACAAAGGAGAAAAGGCAATACAAGAGAGCAAAGGTAGTCTTTTCAAAAATGGTGCTAGAACTACTGGTTATCCACATGCAAAAATGAACCTAGACACAGACCTTACACCCTTCACAAAAATTAACTCAAAATGGATCACAGACCTAAATATAAAATGGAGAACTATAAAACTTCTAGAAGATAACATAGGATAAAACCTACTTGACCTTGGATATGGTGATGACTTTTTGATACAGCATCAAAGTCATAATCTGTAAACAAATCATTGATAAACTGGACTTCATTAAAATTAAAAGCTTCTGCTCCGCAAAAGACAGGATCAAGAGGATGAGAAGATAAGCCACAAACTGGGAAAAAACACATTTCCAAAAGACACCTCTGATAAAGGACTATTATCCAAAATATGCAAAGAACTCTTCAAACTCAACAGTAAGAAAATAAACAACCTGATTAAAGAATGGACTAAGGACTTCATAGACACCTCATGAAAGAAGATATACAGATGACAAATAAGCAATTGAAAAGATGTTTTAATTTTCATTTCCTTAATGACATATGATGTGAAGCAACAGTGAAGTATCACTACACACAGATTAGAATGGCCAAAATCTGGAACATTAACACCAAATGCTATTGAGGATGTGGAGCAACAGTCAACTTACATACATTGTAGGTAGAAATGTAAAATGGTATAGCCACTTTGGAAGACAGTTTATTGGCTTCTTACAAAACCAAACATTCTTTTACCATAAAATCTAGCAGTCATGTTCCTTGATATTCACCCAAAGGACTTGAAAATTTATGTCCACACAAAAGCCTACACATGGATGTGTTTGTAGCAGCTTTATTCATAATGGCCAAAGCTTGGAAGAAACCAAGATGACTTTCAGTAAGTGAATGGATAAGTAAACCATGGTACATACAAACAATAGACAA
This sequence comes from Leptonychotes weddellii, assembly GCF_054177405.1. Classification (NCBI taxonomy): domain Eukaryota; kingdom Metazoa; phylum Chordata; class Mammalia; order Carnivora; family Phocidae; genus Leptonychotes; species Leptonychotes weddellii. The sequence goes on from NC_138373.1 coordinate 84,325,973, forward strand.
TTAGTGCTAAAACAATTTAGTGCTAAAAAGAAATGAGCTATCAAGTCATTAAAAGACCCAGAAGAACCTTAAGTGCATATTACCAAGTGAAAGAAGCCAATCTGAAAAGGCTACATACTATATGATTCCAACTATATGACATTCTGGGAAAGGCAAAACTATGGAGACATAAGAATATCAGGGGTTGGGGACATTGAATAAGTGGAGCACAGAGGATTTTTAGGACAGTGAAAATACTCTGTATGATCCTATGATGATAGATAAATGTCATTATATGTTTGTCCAAACCTATTATACATTTATATAACACCAAGAGTGAACCCTAATGCAAACTATGGACTTTGGGTGATTATGATGTGTCAGTGTTGGTTCATCAATTGCAATAAATGTACCACTCTGGTATACGATATTGACAATGGGGGAAGTGATACATGTGTGGGGTAGAGGGTTGTATGGGAAATCTCTGTGCCTTCCTTTCAATGTTGCTGTGGACCTTTAACTTCTCTAAGACACTGAAGTCTTTAAAAAATGTTTGGGAACCTCTGAGTCATTTCCATTTCCCTATTGTTTTCAGCTTCTTTCTAGTCTTCTGCTCTTTTAAATAATGCTGACAAGAACCATCTTGGACATATGTTATTTTTGTAATTTTGCAGTCTATCTATAAGATAGATAACTAAAAGCAGAATTGCTGAGTTAAAAGGTAGAGGCAAATAAAATTTTGCTAGATATTTTAAAGGGTTGTACCATTTTTACATCCCTAAGAGCATTGTGTGGATTATCAATTTCCATGCAGACTCAATAGCACTAATATAGTGTTAAAACTTTGTTAATCTAATAGGAGAGAAGTATCATAGTATAATTAAATTTTTTGTGATAAAATATATATAACATAAAACATGTAATTTTAACCATTTTTAAATGTACATTCAATGGAATTAATTATATTTACGGGATTGAGTGACCATCATCACTATTTCCAAATCTTTTCCATTACTCCAAACAGAAGCTCTGCTAATCAATAACTCTCTAATCTTCCTTCTCTCCACACTTTGTTCTCTCTAATCTACCTTCTGTTCATATATTTGCCTATTCTAGATATTTCATATAAGTGGAACCATATAATATTTGTTCTTTTGTGCTGGGCTTATTTTATTTAGCATAATGTTTTCAAGATCCATCCATGTTGTAGTACATATCAAACCTTTATTCCCTTTATAGATGAATAATATCCCATTGTATGTAGATCACATTTGCTATCCATTCATCTGTTGATGAACACTTGGGTTGTTTCCACCTTTTGGCTATGAAAGGTTACTTGAGATTTCTAGCCCTGGAGATTGAGTGATGATGTCAGCAGAAATAAAATAAGATAACATGAAAAACTCTAATATGACATGTGTTCCGTAATTGGAGATCAATCTTAACCTGCAAATACTCCTAAGAGGATTGTTAAGTGAATATGTTTACACTAAGATATAAATTATTTCTATCAGTGCTCTGCTTGTGAGCAGGTTTGGATTTGGGAAGGAGCTTGGTGCATAGAGGACCAGAGGAGGGCAGTTGGCTTGGACGTGGGAGGAGGCCCAGAGTAAAAAGCATGAGGGGACAAAGAGGTCAAGTTCACAGTTTTGCTTTAAGTAACATTCTGTGAATATGGCATAGAAGGAAAGACAATGCTTCATCTTTGCCATCTGTAACATTAGCCAGAACCATTTTGTTTGCAAGTGACAGAAACCCAGAGCATGTAAAATTGGAACTCAAAGTCCACACTAGCTCAAGCACAGCTAGATCCAGGTGGTGAAATTATATCATTGGGGCGCTGCTCTTTCCATGACTGGCTTTGCTTTTTTTCCAAGTTGGTTTTCTCCTCAGATAGGCTCTCTCCATGCATTGGTAAAGAGAGTACCCATCAGCTTCAGGATTATTTGGTCTCTAGTATCTTTTGTCTCAGAGAAAAGGGGAATGCCCTGTGCTTAGTTCTAGCAAAAATCCCTCTGATTGGCTTTGATGTAAGTAGTACTTAATTGTTTTACATGATTTTAGTAATAAGCTATCCTACTTTGTATGCATGCACACACACACACACACACACACACACACGTGTGTCCAACTTTGAACCGATCAGGCAACAGAACAGTGCTCTATAGTCAGTCCTGAAACAGAGGTAGGGAGCCCGACTCCAGGGAAGACTTGGACTGAGAATGAAAGTACTTGAAGGTTTCCATTTAGTATGATGGTTTTTACGGGGAGAATTTAGTAACTGAGAGTGAAATGCAGAGTATTCATTAGTTTCAAAAGTCTGGCTTGTATGTGTAAATAGATTTATAGATACTCACGTCCCTTTCCTAACCTTAGAAAAAGATTCTGAAGACTGGCATACTCATGTATCTTAAATTTAAAACCTTTCAGATTTTTAAAAGGACATTTGAGTTCCCTGGTACCGCAAGTTAGCTGAACTCTAATTATATTGAAGAAATGAAATCTGTTTGTTTATTTTGGGCAAGACATGTTGCCAACAGCTGTGGAGAGATGTGATGTGATCTTCTCAATGAACAACGTAAGAGCCACTGAGTAAGCTAAAATAATAGAATCTGCTTGTCTGTAGTTAGTGTGTTGACAAGGAAACAAAAGGGAACTATAGGGTAAACACAGGGCAAGATTACACAGAGAGTAGTTAAAAATGATAAAGACACCATGCAAGAAAAGAATTCCTACAATATAGCAGACAATGTTAAGTGCTTTTCTAATTAAACTTTGGTTTTCCATATGGACTCACTAAACCTGATTTTCATTGTTTAAAATAAATTCTAAAGGGCTGTCCTTAAATCACCTTGAAAGTGATTCCCTAAAGTTGTTAATTCAACATTTTTTTCAATGTAGTTCCAAAGCTCTGATGCATCCACTGGCTTCCAATGAGCATTCTTAAAACCTTCCTTGAAACAATGCCATCATGGGTATTATTGCATTTCCAGAATACTTTATCCATTACAGAAGTGGTCCAAGTTTGTGCTTGATAAATCTTATAGAGAAGCTGCTTCACTAAGACTGGCAATGCAAAAAGTTCCTGTTATGTGAGTTTTCCAACAACATTATGCAGTGGTGTAAAGAAAAAACACGTACTTCTCTTTGTTGTTGTTGTTTGTTTATTTTATCTGGATACAGTGTTTCTTAACTTTCTGCTGTTATTCAATTTATTGATTTTTTTTTAAATTTTATTTATTTGAGAGAGAAAATGAGATAGAGAGAGAGAGCATGAGAGGGGGGAGCGCCAGAGGGAGAAGCAGATCCCCTGCTGAGCAGGGAGCCCGATGCGGGATGCGGGACTCAATCCTGGGACTCCAGGATCATGACCTGAGCTGAAGGCAGTCACTCAACCAACTGAGCCACCCAGGTGCCCCTGTTATTCAATTTAAATAGAAGTTTATTTTGTTATCACCATCAATTTTACCTAGGATCTGGAAGATGTATATAAAAACAGGAAGTAGTCTATGTTAGTCTATGTTCTTATAGGTAATAAATTTGTCTCTAAAAATACCTAAGCTTTTGTCTTCTAATCTTTAGTGCTTCTGTAATTGTAACATGGTAGTAAGATAGGCACGCAATGGTGGATGATTTCTAATTTCCTGAGGGAATATTGCTCATGACGCCAAGGAGAATGAAAGCATGAATTTTTAAATGGCAGGAATTTCTGAATAGCCTTTATTTTTCATGTTTTATTGTTGAAAACCAGACTTCCATTAATTTGATATTAGTACAAAGACATTAGTTTGAGTCTGAATACTAGTCCAACATAAATGAGGTAGGGAGTAAGGGTAAGTACTTAATTGTTTTACATGATTTTAGTAATAAGCTATCCTACTTTGTATGCATGCACACACACAGACACACATATACATATATATATATAT
>NC_138373.1:84329980-84363267 GCF_054177405.1 Leptonychotes weddellii
GGTAGAATTCAGTTCTTGTCTCACATTTTGGTTTTTTTTTTTTTTTTTCACATTTTGGTTTTTGATGATAGAAGCACAATTAAGAGTACTGATTTGGAGGCAGGACAACCAGTTAGTAGTTACAGGTGTGTTGCTAATTGCCTCTGTGTCTTTGGTCAAGTCATTTAATGTGTTTTAACCTTAGTTTCCTAAACTGTAAGATGTGGATAACGTGTGCTTACATTACTGGTCTGGGGGTGTTGCATGAAAACAAAGTAGGAGTCAGCAGTCAGAACACTATATTTTATAAATGTAGGGTGGCTGCATTATTATGATGGTGATTATAAGCTATCCCGTAGCTAGTAAAAACAAAACAAAACAAAAACTATTGAGACCTTGCCTTTAACTTGGAAAGCCAGAGAGGAGAAAGAATAATAAGGACTAAAGTCATTCTATGGTAATATTTTTCAAACTTTAGATAGGTACCTGCTAAGGCTGTACAATCTAATTAATTAGTTGCTACCAACATTAAAAAAATAGAATAGAATAAAAATAATAGAATATGATAGGAAAATCAGAGTTTATGTCTCATAAGTAAATACTCATAAATAAGGATAAGTATTGCTTCATGAAACGGTTTTGTCAGCATGTGTGTATGGTGGGGATGGGGAGTATATGTGTGTGCATAAATGTTGTGTTGTGGTATAATATGTATGCTGTAGACTCTTTGTCTCCCCTCCCCCCCATCACCCGATGCATATGTTGAAGCCCTAATCACTCGTGTAGTGATATTTGGAAGTGAGGCCTTTGGGAGGTAATATTAGGTCATGAGGGTGAAGCCCTCATAATTGGGATTAGTGCCCTTATAAAAAGAAACAAGAAAAATGATCTTTCTTGGACATGTGAGGATACAGTGAGGAGGCAGCTGTGTACAAGCCAGGAACTGTGGTTTTTACCAGGCACCAAATCTGCTGGCACCTTGAACTTGGACTTCCTGGCCTCCAGAGTTGTGAGGGATAAATGTTTGTTGTTTAAGCCACATAGACTGTGATATTTCTTGTAATAGTTTGAGCTGATAAAGACAATGCACATCTTATCAGTGGACCACAGTCAAACATTTTTTGAAACCATTGCTCTAGGATATGCTTCCTTTCCTTTAGCTCCGCTGAGGAAGAAGTACACAGGGATAGCATAGGGGGTTAAGCTGGTTCCTTTAGGATAACTCACTAACTCCACATCGGCCTCATATTATCCCAGGGTAGCATGGGACAGTGGAAAAGGAACTGGTCTAGAAGTAAGAAGACTGCGTTCTAAACTGGTTCTGTTTGTTTTTGCTTCTTGGACCTTAGAAAAGTTCTGTAACCATTGTGACTTTCATCTCTTATTCCTTAAATAAAGGATTGATCAATATATTGAACATATAGTTATTAAGTATGGTCTGTGGGCCAGGTACTTTGCTAAGAGCCAGTAATATGGCAGTGATCATGATAAACATGGCCACCACTTCCAGGGAATTTAATCTGTAATTTATTAAGGTTGTTATGAAAATTAAATTAGATAAAATATACACAGTGGCTTAAAACTTCATTGGCAGGGGCGCCTGGGTGGCTCAGTCGGTTAAGCCATTGCCTTCGGCTCGGGTCATGATCCCAGGGTCCTGGGATCAAGCCCCACATCGGGCTCCCTGCTCAGGGGAGAGCCTGCTCCTCCCTCTGCCTCTGCTTGTGCTCTGCCTACTTGTGCTCTCTCTCTGTTAAATAAATAAATAAAATCTTTAAAAAAAAAACAAAAAAAAAACTTCATTGTTAGATGCCAGATATGACACCCTTGCTTCTTAAAGTATAGTGACAATAAACTAGAACTTCTATCTTCATGACCTCAGGAATTTTAAAAAGCTCCCCAACATTTCTGACTCTTCAATTACATGCCCCCTGCCACAACCAGTAGCATTATTCCCCCATATTCTAAGGATCCTCCTCATTATTATACAAACACAGTACTATCTCCTTCATCTTAAAACAAAACCTAAAACTCCATGAACTCCACATTCTTTTCCAACAATCACACCATTTCTCTGCTCTGATTGATAGCAAAACTCCCACCTCTGATTATTTCTATTATTATTTCTTCTTTGGCCAACAAGTAGTTTAGAAGGGCTTTTTTTTTTTTTTTTTAAAGATTTTATTTATTTATTTGACAGAGAGAGACACAACGAGAGAGGGAACACAAGCAGGGGGAGGGGGAGAGGGAGAAGCAGGCTTCCCGCGGAGCAGGGAGCCCGAGGCGGGGCTCGATCCCAGGACCCTGGGATCATGACCTGAGCCGAAGGCAGAGGCTTAACAACTGAGCCACGCAGAGCCCCAGCAGTTTTTTTTTTAATAGTTCTTAACTAATAGGGTTTTGATTATTGACTTTTTAATTTCACTGTATTGAGGTAAATGGAATTGGTTGAGGCTTGCTATAATTATGGTCTGACACATGGTCAGTCTTTGTAAATATACCCTCTATGCCTGAAAAGAATGTGCACTTCCAATTGTTGGGTTGAATAGTCTATATATGTCCATTAGATCTCAAGCTTATTAATTTTACTGCTCAAGTCTTACATAACCTTATTATTTTTTCTATTTGATCTGTCAATTTCTGAGAAAGATTTGTTGAAATATCGTAATATGAAGATAGATTTAAAAATTTTTCCTTGTTCTGTCAATTTTTGCTTTAATTTTGAGGCTACGTTTTAAAATCTTCTTGTTGTATTGAACATTTCATTATTATATAACACAACTTTTTATCTGTAGTACTTTTTCCTTAAAGATTATTTAGACTAATACTAATGCAGCTACACTACTTTAATTATTTTCCTGTTATGTCTTTTTATATCACTTGACTTTAAACCTTTCTGTGTCCTTACATTTTTTTATTCTAATGCTATTTTATTGAATTAGAATTACATGCAGTAAAATGAGGTATGACTTGCATAAATTTGTTGAATTTTAACTTACACATATACCTATATAATTCTACCTAGATCAAGATATAGAATGTCTGCACTGCTACCCCTCTGCTTAAGATAACTACTGTTTTCTGACTTTTATCACCACAGTTTTAAGATAGTCAGTTGTCATTTAAGAAAATTTCAGGAAGAAAAAAATAACAAAATCTCTTATTTATGTACTTAATTACCATTTTTGATACTCTTTATTTCTTTATATAGATTTGACTTTACATCTGGTATCATTTTCCTTCATCTTGAAGAACTTATTTTAAAGCACATCTACTGGCAATGAATTTTTCTCAATTTTATCTGAGAAAGTTTCTATTTCATCTTCATTTAAAAATATGTAATATGTTTATTGAAGGATTTAAAAACCATTCTGAGTATAAACAGGACCCTATTTTATTTTTCTAAGCACTGCTTTTAACTGTGTTTTATCAACTCCCTATTTCCCCATTGGATACTGGGTCCTTTAACATCAGGACTAGATTCAAGATTGCACAGGTGGTTAGTAAAACGGCCTCACATTAGGTGTTCAACTCCAAGTCCTATTTATTTTTTTTGAGAGCAGTTTTAGGTTTTATGTGAAAATTGAGTGAAAGGTACAGAGATTCTCCATGTACCCCCACCCCCACATATACACAGTCTCTCCCATAATCAACATTACTCACCGGCGTAGTACATATATTTTTTTTTTAATCAAGGATGAACCTACATTGACACATCATAATCACCCAAATCCTATTTATCTAAGGGTTCAATCTTGGTGTTGTACTTTCAGTGGGTTTGAACAAATGTTTAATGACAGATGTCCATCATTATGGTATCATATGGAACATTTTAACTGCCCTAAAAATCCTCTGAGCTCTGCCTATTCATCTCTCTAAATCCACCATTAACAACTACTGATATTTTTATTGTTTTCAAGTTTTGCCTTTTCCAGAATGTCATATAGTTGGAATCATATAGTATTTAGACTTCTCAGTTTAGTCACCCTTATTTTGAAGGGTATTTTTGTGATAAAGAATTGTGAAATGACAATTGTTTCAGCACTTTAGAGATGTTTTATTGTCTTCTGACTTTCAGATGAGAAGTCAGCGGAAATGCTTATCATTGTTCTATGATATGTAATGTCATTTTTCTCTAGTTGCTTTCAAAATATTCTTTTTCTTTCTTAATATTATCCGGCATTATTTGGTATTTTGATTTATTGTTATCTTTCTTACCGACTAGAATCTAAACTCCACAAGGAAAGGGAATTTGTGTTTTTGCCCACTGTTCCATCCTCCTTGCCTAGAATAGAGTAGTACACAGTGGGTATTCAATTAATATTTCCTGTTTAAAAGAAGGAATGAGAGCTAATGCCTCTGGGTCTCTGCTTCCTTTATCCTACACCTGGAAAACTTAGATGAGAAACAGCTCTTATTGATTTCAACCAAAGACTCTTCTATACAAAACATTCATAAAGATAACAGATTTTAAATCCCACCTAATACACACAAACACATATATTGGGATGGGAAGAGAAGGAAGAGCTTGAAATCACAGATGTAATTTAAAAGATAACATCAGAGAATTCTGTTCTTAAATTCTTAAGAAATTCTTTAAACTCTTGAAATATTCACCACTTTCCCTAAGAATTTCCTGTCTTATACCCTTTTATTGATTTCCCTCTTCCCCTCCCCTATCTCTCCATCCTCATTCATGTTTTCTTCCCTCCAGTTGCTTATCAACAGGAATTTCAGCACTGAGGAAAGTAACGTATTCTTCACCTCCTTACAAATGAAAGTGGTTAACATTTACTTATGAGACACACTGGATCCCCTCAACTCCAGGTTAATACTCATTATAATGTATTGGCTTATTTAAGGATAAAAATTATCTCATTAATTTTGTTTTTCATCAAAATGTCATTTTGTCCTACTCTGCCAAGAATTTTTTTGGATACAACTAATTTTTCCTTTTTACTATGGGATTGTGAGTAAGAATAAGAATGAGAAATATCTGCTGTTAATTCATGGAAATGGACTAGGTAATCCCAATCTGGGGGAACAAATCCCTTTGGTTACAGCCAGCATTGACCATTTTCTCATTAGGATAAAGAAGAATATTAAACTCAGAATGGATTTCCTCCATACCAAGAGCAGTCATTTTCCTTTGCTAGTTTTAAAACACAGCCATCCATTCTATTTTTTAAAAGATTTTATTTATTTATTTATTTATTTATTTAAGAGAGAGGGCATGTGTGCCAGTGCGTGCATGCACACACACGAGTGGGAGGGAGGGGCAGAGGGAGAGGGAAAGAATCTCAAGCATACTCCCCACTGATCTCAGAGCCCATTTGGGGCTCGATCTCATGACCCTGAGATCATGACCTGAGCCAAAATCAAGAGTCGGATGCTCAACAGATTGAGCCACTCAGGTGCCCCAAAACACGACCATCCATCCTCTTGAACACAAGTCCCTTGACTGGTTCATTTATAATGTCAATTTTTATTCAATAATCCAAAAGTGGAATTCCATTTTTCCCATACTTCCCAAAATATAAATATGGATGATTATTGTGTATTTGCATGTGGGTATTGGGGTAAAAAGCTGCTGAGTGGGAAGAGTGGGCTTTGAGTGGGCTCTGAGTGGGCTCCAGATTCTGGAGAAATGATGCCCAAGTGTATGTTGCTGTGTTTTCCTTCTATTCCTCCCCTCCTTTTCATTCTCCTCCTCTTTCTCCTTCTCCCTTTATGTATTTTGTAAAGTATTTAAGGGTGAGCACAAAATTTATACTTCAGCTGTGGTTTGTGTCAGGGTAGATAGGTCTTTCTGGGTAACTGAAGGTCCAAACATTGCCAGATCTCTAGGATCTTACTTCTTCTTTTCCCCTAGAATTCTCAGAAAACATCAATAATTTTTTTGTTACCATGTTTTTCTTGTTCATTCAAAATCTCATTCTCCTCCCAAAGTGTATCTCAATATAAGGGTGACCATAACAGGTTTTGCTTTTCCTTCCTTCCTCTTTCCATTTTTTTCTTAAATATCTGATAGACCCCCAAAAGAAGGTACTAAATTTCTGTGTCAATTGCCTTCTGAATAGTGGGATCCTTTGGAGGAGGCACTGAACTGGAAATGAGATGATCTGGTTTGAATTCTCGGTTCTACCTCTAATGAGCAGAGTGACCTTGAACAAGTGGCTTAAACTCCAGGTTAAGAATGCTCATACTTATCCCTGTTACCTAGTAAGGGTCGGATAATATAATGGATGTGAATAGATTTTATAAAAGGATTTGGATTGGAAAATCATAACTGACCATGGCAAAGTCACATCTAGTCTGCATACACATGTTTTGGGGTATGATTTGATTCTACTTTGTTTAATGCTTACAAAAGAATCTGTTAACATATATTAAGGTTATAGAGGCTAAATATTAACAGGGAATAGATGAACCGTGCAAGCAAATGGAAGATTTACAATTCTGTATTTTTTCCTACAGAATATTTTGAATGCCCAGAGAGCTGCGTAGATTGCACAGATTTTTCTTTTATTCCTTCCATTAATCCAGCATTGAAGTTCCCATGATTTAGCCTGAATAAAAAATTACTGTATAATGTTATATATACAAAAATATGTATACTCTACTTTATGGATAATTTAAGGGATTTTCAAGGGTAATTCTGACTATGTAATTTTCGCCTTACATGCTGAATTTAGAACTTAACTCTACATAAGATTGGACTCCCCATCATCCCTGTGCTCTGAAGGTGGCAAAAAAGAGAACTTTTATATTACACAGGAAAATTCCTTGAAGAGAGCAAATACGTTTTTTAAAACCTAGGCTAGCAGTGGTTTTGTAAGGCTGATACATTCAAGGAATGTAACACATTATTATCACTTATGTTTTTGTTTTCTGAGAATAGAGGTGTAGTTTTAGGGCCCCAGAGAGAATCACTTTTGCATAAGTAGTGAATTTCATTATCCAAGATCTGTATTTTAACCACACCTACTAACTATGCTTTCCAGGTTGGCACTCAGAGTGTAGGTCACAAAAGCCGAAACCATGCCTTCAAGGGCCAAGCCAAGCGTTCTCCTATTAGAAACAAAAAGCTCCATTTTTAATTCTTTCATTTTTTAACAGCCCAGCGGGCTTTCTTTGTTTTGTAAGAGTGGGTAGTTCACTTTTCTCATGCTTGGAAATTATGCCACCCATTTATGTGTTCTCAAAGCAGGTTTTGAAATGGGTAAGAAAAGACAAGCCATGGCTATTCTGGTAAAAAATTGAGTGTAGTCCGGAGAAGGGGAAGAAAGGATCAAAGCTGTTAAGTAGTTGGATGTGTCCCTTCCTTTGTTGAGCCTTGCTTCTTGGTGACCCCATTTCTCTTGAACAAGGAGAAGTCTCACACAAGCCTAATTCATAGGTGACAAGACAAAGCCTCTGCTATCTACTGTTGGGATTCTCACTTTTTACATGTGTGCCCTAAAGTGGTGAATTTAGAAAAGTAATTGTTAATCTTCAGAGAGAGAGAGAGAGACAGAGACAGAGACAGAGACAGAGAAGTAAAGCATACACCTCATAAATGGTACTGGTTTTTTTTTATGCCATTGTACCTCTTTACAAGAAAGGTATGTGAATCTGTTTCTTACTTCACTCAATATCATTGAAAATAGTTATTTTTGTTCACAGAGAAAGCAATCCATCAACCATCAGAAAGTTCATTTGAGGGAAAACTGCCCTACATAGAAAAATCCTACGCTCCCTGAAGCAGCCCAGAGGGTGGGGTCCGTTTGTTGCCAGTGAGAGTTTGTGTTCGGGGGACTTTGAATCCTGCACTCTGGGCTCCTGTGGACAGAGATGCTCAACCCTGAGGAAGAAAGGTAGAAGCTGTGCTGCCTTGTGACCAATTTTGAGAGCCACAGTTGAGCAGTTTGTAAAATTTGGGAGGAAAATGCCCAGAATGAGATCTGGGTATTATAAATGGAAAGGGTTAAGAACAGATAATTTCTAGGTTCCTGCTGTGATCTTTGTCATAGCAAGCCTGAACACACTGGAGTTTTAGTTCTCTGCTAGTGAGATAAAAATAAACTGTTTAACCTTTTAAATGCTGGTAATTTGGAGGGGTTTGCCATTTTTAGTTCTTCTAACACATAAGCTTCTGAAAAGCTAGGAGGATAGAAATGGCTAACTAACTAAATTTGGAACCTTAAAAAGGTCAGAGTAAATCTGGTGCTATCCTATCTTTTTTTTCCTTCTCCAGAATGCATGTTGCATTCTTTAAAATTGTGAAAAAGATTGTAAAAAGGACAAGTGAAGACAAAACTTGAACTGTGAAATATTGTTGTAGGAGGAGATAAAAAAAGAATAAAATGTCTCAGGCTGATGATTTTTAGTGGATCTTGAAATTGGACTTTCATAATCCATTGTTTCTAGTTTGAGATGGTTCTTGGAATACACAGTAGGAGTTTCTTAGGATGTTTTCTAATAATCAGGGAATCATTTATGTTATAATCTTCCAGGCCTTCTTCTATTTAGAAAAAAATTGGGCTTCTCCCCCTGCCCCCACCTTGCTATCTAGTGATAATTCCTAAGGACATCGACTTCTCTACTGGAGCCTTCACTTGTGAAGAAAACTGCCTATAACACCACGGGCACTGGAAAAGTGTCCCCAGTGCAACACAGAATCACCAAGAAGTGGGAACTGCTTTTTGTGTATCCTTGCTTTTATTTGAAGTGTGCAAAAAACACAGAAGACATGGTTTCTTTCCTTGAGGATTTATAATCTAATTAAACAGATGAAAAAAAAAGAGAGAGAGAGAGGAACTGACTGAAAAATCTTCTCTTGGCAACACGGCCAAGAGGAAATTTGTTACTAGAATGCAGGCTAAAGGAAGCCTTGTGGTTGGTGATCTGTGGTGACAGACAGAGGGCATGGATCAGCCCTCCAGCCTCATGTCTGAGTGCATTCCACCAACCACTCTGTGCACAGAGCACTTTCATTTCCTTGAATAGACTCCCTAGTCTCTCCTGCTTTGCTTGTGCTCCTGTTGTCACAGTTGCTTCGAATGCTTTCCCTCACATTCTGCCTGTTGAAACTACTCCTCAGTCATTTCACTCGGCATGTCTTCTTCGCTAGAACTGATCTTAGTCCAACTCGTGTTGCTGTCACTTGCATATGTGTCTTTCCTTCACACCACACTCTGAATCTCTTGAAGGTAGGATTGTTCTTTTACTTAGCTCTATATCTCTTGTGCTTATTAGGGTCCAATACATGTTTATTGAAATAAATGGAATTGAATGATCTATGAAGAAAGGGAATAACATCTCCAAAACGATTTGAGGGCCACAGTGAAAGAATCCAGAGGTCTCTTTGTGCCATAATGGGAAAACTGAAGAAGGGGTTATGGATTCAGTGTAAATTTCAGTGCTGAGGGATACTTAGGGATGCCATCCCAGGAGAGACTGTGCACCTGGGCCTCAATAAAGAGTGAGACTGGGGCTGAGACGCACTAGAGGTGCTAATTATTAGGGAAGGTTTTAACTTTAAGAAAAATACTTTTCTTGTATCTGTGACTCTATGATTCGAGAGGTAAATGGAATACCGTTATCCTATTTCCTTAAGTCAGCATGTTTTTCCTAGTCTATGGTGATGGGATTTTAAATAAAATTACCGAGAGAGATGACAGTCAGCTTTTCTCATGAGACTTGGGCTATGTCCTTTGGAAGCAGTAAACATGGAGGAACAAGGAAAGAACCTAGTTCACAGTGAGTATTGAATTTAAGTATTAGCACATGTCTGCTTGTTTCCCAGTGAATTCCTTTCCTGTGTTCTCTGCTTTGTCCCTTTTCATATTCAACATGGCTGTTTTCATTAGGCGTTGATGGCCCAATGAGGGAATTGAAGGAGCTGCTAAAACATAGTCATTTCTTTTGTAGCTTCTTCCTTGATATCTCTTCATTTTTATTACAAGATGAATGAAACTAAATAACTGAAAACTTGTTTTCTCTGGAAATGGTGATCTCCAATAGTGTAATTCCCTAAGTTTATTTTCCTTCTACTAAGAAAACCTTTAGCCCGGGGCGCCTGGGTGGCTCAGTCAGTTAAGCGTCTGACTCTTGGTTTTGGCTCAGGTCGTGATTTCAGAGTCCTGGGATCAAGCCCTCTACTGAGCACAGAGCCTGCTTGTCCCTCTCCTTCTGCTCCTCGCTGGGTGCTTTCTCTCCATCTCTCGCTCTCAAATAAATAAATAAATAAATAATCTAAAAAAAAAAAAAAAAGAAAGAAAACCTCTAGCCCCTGCTATCACCTACATCTTCCTCCATGAGTCTAGGAATTACTCTTAAAAAACCTTTTCTTAAAAAAAAAAAGAAGAGGATAGCAGGAGGAGAAGAATGAAGGGGGGGAAATTGGAGGGGTAGACGAACCATGAGAGACCATGGACTCTGAAAAACAAACTGAGGGTTCTAGCGGGTGGCGGGGGGGGAGGATGGGTTAGCCTGGTGATGGGTATTAAAGAGGGCACGTTCTGCATGGAGCACTGGGTGTTATGCACAAACAATGAATCATGGAACACTACATCTAAAACTAATGATGTAACGTATGGGGATTAACATAACAATAAAAAAATTTAAAAAAAAAGAACCTTTTCTTAGCTGAATAAAAATAAGAGTAGGCAAGTAGGTGATTCCTCTGGTAGCGATATTCCCCACAGGTTGAGGGGCATGTACCTGACCAGTCTTTCTATATTGGTTGGTCCACTCTCTTAGCCTGAGCTTCAAGGAAGCTGAGATAATTCTGACTGCCTTTATGTATTTTGCCTAATGAGCTGGCAAACTGGTTTCATCTTAGTGGGTTTTCCTTGGACTAACTAAAAAAGGATGATTTAATTACCTTTATTCTTTTTCAAATGAGAGATCCACATGCTGATTCTTCCACATGACTGCTTTTTAATTTTCAACACAGGTCATTCAAATTGCTTCAGTTTCTTATGCATTTGGTAAAAAATCCACTCAGATTCATCTTTTTTTTAAAAAAAAAAATACAATCTTTGGCAGTACTGAGTTTTTCCACATTTGAAATCAAAGTAAGAAAATGCCTTTGGGATTCCTGGCTTCAGAGAACTAGGGCACATTCATCCAAGAGCCAACATTTCAGTAATGCTAATGAATTTCCCTTACTAGAAATTATTTTCATGGCCGTAAATATAACTCTCTCATACCTTGTTCCAAGGCTGATACCTATTATCAGTTTTGAAGGATTATTATCAAAGAAAAAAGATTTATTTTGCAACAAAATTGAGTAGGGATGCAGTTGGGGTGATCAAATGACTCCTGGATTACACTAAGCCATTATCTAACTGTCTCTTATAATTCTCCACAACATACACCATTGGAGACATTGTTTAACAGAACATTAACTACAGTCTTGCTACTGCCAAGTGTTCTAGATGCATCCAGGTAGTCTATAATTAATGCACCTGCAGAGCGGCACAAAGGACTTCGTACGCTGTCCATTTCAGTGGAGAGCGGCTGGAATGGCACCTGCACAACAGGTGCAGCTCGGGACCAGCACAAAAAGGCCAAGTTCTAACTAGAAAGCTTAATCCTTTTCAGCATGGACTGACTAGCTTGAGATTTCTTTCGAAAAAGCACTATTTATCCTATGAAAGTAAAGAGTAGGATGTGGTGAGGGCTAAAAAGAAGATAGGGAATCTGGTGCCTGAGCACTAGCTGTATTAGTTGGAGAATTAATAGAGAGTGTGAGGGGCATGGAGACAAGGGGATTAGGAAACAGGTAAAGGGTACCAGGCCCAGGATGCTGGAGGAGTTTACAGAAACGATAGTGACTTATTCCAATCTGTATTTTCCAATCTGTATTCAGATTGACCACTTACATGAGTTTTCAGTGACCACCAGGGAAATGTAAAAACAAAAAATAAAAACCTTAATGATCATATTCGTTTTGAATTTTATGTCTGGTTATTGAATTAGTGGGTTACACATACTTTTTATGGATAATTTTAAGAGCATTTATTTGGGAAACTCAAGGTAATTTTGTAACTCTGTGGTATTCTCCATTTATATGATATTGACTATGTGGAGGACCCCCTCATATATATTTATCTTGTTTCGTCCTCATACCAACCCTGAAAAGTAGGCTCAGAAAGTGTAAATTACTTGCCCGGTTTAAACGCTTGGGAGGAGAGTTGGCATTCTGACTGTCAGACTTCAAAGCCAGGGCTCTCTAACTACAACTGTACCATTCTGCCCTTGCCTAGTGGGCCCTGGCCACAGCCATAGAACCTCTCTCTTCCTCAGTGTGTTGCCACACGCAACCTCCCTCAAGCCCTTGTATCAGCCATTCTTTCTGCTTTGAGCACTTTCCCCAGCCCTTCATATGCCTGGGTTTTCATTCATTCAGATTTCAGCTTAAATGTCTCCTTTCTTGAAACTGCCTTTTCTAAAACCTGCATTATTGACTACCAAAGCTTCCTATTTTATAGTCTTCATGGCACTTATCACAATCTGAGATTGTCATATTTATATGTATGCTGTCTGTCTAACTTCATAAGAATGTAAGTTCTCAGAAGACGGGTTTTCCGTGTCTTGGTCACTACTGCCTAGCCCAGGGAGGGCAGAGCTTGCTGTGTAGTAGGCATGAAACAATTATATATGGAATTAATAAAATATAAGTCTAATTCTTGGGAAGTAATAATAACCTAT
This sequence comes from Leptonychotes weddellii, assembly GCF_054177405.1. NCBI lineage: Eukaryota > Metazoa > Chordata > Mammalia > Carnivora > Phocidae > Leptonychotes > Leptonychotes weddellii. The sequence goes on from NC_138373.1 coordinate 84,342,659, forward strand.
TAATGAAAGAGAATGACAAGATTCACAATGAGCAAAAATGAATAATAAAAATAAGTAATATATTGAACAAATGTTTATTGAGTATTCACAAGGATAGGATGACTATATGTCTTTTTTAAAGTTTGTTGATCTATATATAATTATTGAAAATGTCCCCTTTCACTCTTGAAAGTGTTCTTGCTTAGATGATAAAGCATATGGCCTTAACTGTGGGCCCAGCACTGTGCTAGGCAGTGACAAAGGTGTGGTGTACAAGACAGTCCTTGATATCATGGAACTTACAAGCCAGTAGAGGACACGTACATCAAACCAATAATCCACCAAAAGTAAGATCCATGAGTGAGAAGTGCTTTTTGCTATTTAGTTCTCAAAGCACCTTCATGTGCATAATCTCATTTGATCCTCCCATCAATTCCATGACATAGAATACTTATAATCACTTTTTAAAGGAAGAGGAAACTGTTGCTCAGATGTTAAATGACTTGGTCAAGGCTAATTAGCAGCAGAGCTAGGACACGAACTCAATCAGGAAAATGCCTGTATTCTAGGGAGACTTTAAACTTTGTTCCAAAGAGTAAAGGAATAAGAAAAATGCTAATTTTTATCTTACTTAATGAGACTGAGAGTCTTTCCAGACAGTTTTGGAATTCCTCTCACTCATATCATCTTGAGGCAACTCAGTGCCACCTCTGCAGATTTCTCTACTAGAAAAAGACAATTATTTTGGAAAGGATTTCCTGTGTACTTATTTTCAGTAGCATTGTTTTTCCTTGTTCAATCTGGTCTGGAATCTCCATCTCTGCAGTTTACAGTATAAGCAGCAAATAATTGCAGCTAGGAGCTGAGGTGCTGGTCTCCAAAATGGGCTCCCAGTGAATCATGCTTCTCTGCATTTACACTGTCTTGTCATCCCCTCCCCTTGAATCTGGGTGGGCCCTGTGACTGGCTTTTGACCAAATAGAATGTAGAGGAGGTGATCCTGCAAGCCTAGGTGAAAAGAAACTTTCCAGCTTCTCCTTGGACCTCTTGGATTATTCACACAGAGAGAAACCAGCTACTATGTAAAAAAAAATCCTACGATCTTAAGACCATGATGCTGTGAGGAAGCCCAAGCTATCCACACTGAGAGACTGTGGAGACGGAAAGAGAAACACACACAGCCCTTAGCAATTCTAGCCATCCCTGCTGAGGTGCTAAATTTGTGAGTGAAAAGCCATTTTAGATGTCCAGCCTAGTTCTGTGTTCATTTGACTCCAGCCCCAGCTGCCATCTGATTATAACTGCTTGAGAGACCGCAAGTGAGAGCACTCATTGAGCCCAGTTGTCCCAAAGAACTGAGAGAAATTTTAATAAATTTTTGGTTTTTAGCCACTAAGTTTTGACGGCAGCAGTAGATACCAGAATAACAGTACAGACTCAAGAGCCAATTGGTTTGGTCTCAGTCTTGCCTCAACTACGTGCAAGCTTTGTGATCTCAGGCAAGGTACCTAACACTTTGTGCCTTAGTTTCCTTATTGGTAAAAGGATATCATGAGGGCACCTACCTTATGGTTTGTTGCAGGGATTAGTTTAATTTACGATAGAAAAAGCAGAGCTTGACAATAGGAAGCATTCAATAAATGTTAGCTATTATTACTATTAACTGAATGTCTAGATAAGTCTTAGGAATCTATTCAAATCTGTTTTTCTTAAATACTTCATTGATATGAGGGCAACAATCACATTTGTACACTTCTGAGTCACTTGGGAACAAAAACAAGTGCTGGATTCTGAGGGAGCAAAAATTAAAAACCAACATTAGGAAGAAAATTCCTATCTGAGGAAGTCCTCCTAGGAGATTCATCGTCTACAAAATATGGAAAATAATCATGCTTATCACACGAGGTTGCTGAGGGGATTGAATGAATTAGTGAGTGTAAAAAACCTTAAAACAGTGCCGGGCTCTGAGTAAGTACTCTGTATATTTTGTCCATTTGTGCTATTATTACCCTCTCTTTCATACCTTTCTCCCCAAGAACTGCCTCAGGATTTTCCCACCATTCATTAGAGACCAAATGGCCTTCGTAAATGCTCAGGCTACTGATTCCTAGTTTTATATGGACTGCAAAGCGGCTCCTCGTGCTGTTTTTAAGTTCCTTGACCTCCATAAGCTCTTTTTAGTGATGCTCAGAAGCTGGAACGGTTGAGTTTCAGATATAGATTGGAGAGCTTCCTTACGAACTCCAATAAAATAGCTCAGAGTTTGGCTCTCACTTTTAAATACTATGCAGATGGCGCTGAACCCCAGCCAAACTGGCGGCAACTTGATTTCCTCTGGTGAGTGCTGGTGGGGTGTCTACAGGATGGCATTCATTCTCATCTCTTGTCCCCTTTCTCTCTCTTTTTCTCTTTCTCTCTCTCTCTCTCCCTCCCCTCCCCCCCTTCACATCTCTACTTCTTACACACACACACACACACACACTCTGGATTTTTCCTTTTAGGCTGAGTATTTTTTTTATAATGACATGGCCAGCAATAATTAATAAAGTCATTGGTTTCCTGCCTGAACTTGTACTTGTGTTAGCTATTTCATCGTGTGGAAATTTTCACTTCAGCGCCAGATCAATAGCGACCCCTTTGTGATTCCCCACTGCCAGGAGAGAAAATGTTCGCAAAAGGAGATCTAAGGAGCTTCCTACCAATTTAGAAGAGACAGAAGAAAGGATACTCTGTGCCAGCTGTGAACGAAGCGCTTATATGCTGATAGGAATGTTCTGAAATATCTGTAAATTTGGAGCTTGTTTTCTTGAGCTGTAAAACCTAACTGCATGGAGTGGATTTTTGAACACTCTGAAAATAAACATAAACTGAGCTTTGATAAAGGGACCCTTTTGGGGGTTTGATTTACTGTTATACTACAACAGCATAATATTTGTATATGTAAAAGTGTTGAAAGTCCAAGAAAATGTTAATTCAACAAAGTAGCTATAAATGTGATGCGGATGCACCAGATGTAGGAAGGGCCAGCAAGGGAAATTCCCTGCACCTGTACATATTAATGAACCTTCTGGACTCTACACGCAACCTCTGGGAATGAAACCTTATTTAGTTACCCACATCCTTTTGGATGTCTGGATTGATTTTCAGGTTGACATGGAAAATCAAGTGAGATTTTGGTCTTGTTTATCTTGTGAAATCACAGATTGTCCGATTTGAAATCTAGTTCGAGGAATGATTTAATATGTTTTCTCTCATTTTGTTTAAAAAAAAATATATATATATATTTAAAAATATGGCTTTGGAGTAGCTTCTGTTCTACCACTCAACCCCTTTCTTACTTAAGTTCCCTGAAGCTCAGTTTCCACATCTGTGAAATGAGCATTATAATTTTTACCTTGTTGTGACCTTTAGAAACAAGGAATACAGAGCACTTAGCATCCCATCTTGCACAAAGCAGATACTCAGGAAATAGCTCTGTTCGTTTTCTCTGGCAAATGGACCAGTCCAGAATTATATGGTCTTGACAGTTACTTTCTGTGTCTAAGCAAAATCTTTATGATTTAAAATTATTTCTTTAATTTTGAAAAAAATAAGTTTTATCAAAGTAATGTGTAAACATTGTAACAAATAGTACAGGGGGGCATACTATTCAAAGCAACTCTCACAGCATTTCCAGACTCATTCCAAAGAGGCAAAGTCAACTATTTTCATTTTTAGATGTCTATTATTATCTTTTTTATTTATCATCATCTCTGGATAATATTTCTTTATGTTTCTTTATTTCTTGATTTATCAACTTAATGTCACATCCCCTGAAGACCTTCTGCCAAAGCCACATATTTGTATCACTGCATGTTGACTTCTTCTCCTGTTTCTATTCTCAATATTTGTTTTATTTTAATTATGTATTACTATATATTTATATTCTTTTATTGGCTGCATTTATAACTTCAAAAATATACTAAAACTCGTATGTCTTGTTTCACTAACTTTTTTTAAAAAGATTTATTTATTTATTTTTTAGAGACTGAGAGAGAAGAGAGAGAGCAGGGTGGGAGGGGCAGAAGGAGAGAGAGAGATCCCAAGCAGACTCCCTGCTGAGCCCAAAGCCCATTGATAGGCTCCATCTCAGGACCCTGAGATCAGGACCTGAGCTGAAATCAAGAGTCGGACATTTAACCAACTGAGCTACCCAGACACCCCTTGTTTCACTAACTTTTGACAATATTTCCTCATTCCCCAAATTGAAAGATAGGGGTTATTTTACCTCTAGCTGTGACATCCTGCATTCTGTCAACTATACTTTTACTTCTCCTTTGTCAGGGTTGTTAACATTTACATTTTATTCTGTAATCATAGCCAAGAATTCTGGGCTTTGTCTGTGTTGACCTAAAATTTGAGAATGAATGATTTTATGTATATATACACACATGTGCAAATAATAATTATATATATAATTATATATATATGTGTATGTATATGTATATATTATTGTGACTCTGTACATCTTGTTTCCTCTTGGGCCAGTTTGCTAAGGTTACGTTTCCATCTCTTCAGGTCCAGTGTCCCAAACCAGTAGGAGGAGAATATTGCAAGCATCAAGATAAAGTGGATTTTCTTTTCTTATAGCCCATCAGTAACCATATTTTGGTTTAATACTTAGAGAGTTTCTTGTAAAACTTTTTGACATTCAATGAAGTTTTGATTTTACCTCTTTTGCAGAATTTACTTTTATTGAGTCCTAAAGGTTATCCATGCTCTTATTTATTCTTATCCTAGAGCTACTCTTCACATTGTATGAAGACTACCCTCCTTCTTCTTCTCTACCAGGTTCTATTTTTTTTTTTTTAAAGATTTTATTTATTTATTTGTCAGAGAGAAAGAGAAAATGCACAAGCAGGGGGGACAGCAGGCAGAGGGAGAAGCAGGCTCCCCGCTGAGCAAGGAGCCTGATGTGGGACTCGATCCCAGGACCCAGGACCCTGGGATTATGACCTGAGCTGAAGGCAGACACTTAATCAACTGAGCCACCCAGGTGTCCCCTCTGCCAGGTTCTTTTTCAGTCTAGTTATATTACCATTTTCCAGGATTGCTCTACTCTTCCAGCTGGACCTACAATTTACTTTTTTAATTTGCTGAAGTATATCTTCAACTATCCTTCTAAAAAAATTTGTAGGGGGTTATATTTTCTGAACTCATGCATATATGCAAATGTATTTACCCTCCACCCCCATTTCTCAATTGATAGTTTAGCTGGGTATGGAATTCTAGATTGGGAATAATTTTCCTTTGGAATTTTAAAGGGATGACTCCATTGCCTTCTAGCCTCTAGTGTTGCTAATGAAAAGTCTAATGCTTATCTGATTTGTCTTCTATTTTAGTTATTATTGCCTCTGAAAGCTTTTAGGATTTTCTTTCTTTCATTAGGGTGTTCAGTTTTTCAAGCATGCGTTTAGGTATGGGCTTTTTATCATTTAATGTGCTGGACACTTAGTATATGTTTAAACTGCAGGCTTGTTTTTTGTTTGTTTTTTTAAAGATTTTATTTATTTATTTGACAAAGAGAGAGACATCGAGAGAGGGAACACAAGCAGGGCAAGTGGGAGAGGGAGAAGCAGGCTTCCCATTGAGCAGGGAGCCCGAAGCAGGGCTTAATCCCAGGACCCTGGGATAATGACGTGAGCCGAAGGCAGAAGCTTAACGACTGAGCCACCCAGGAGCCCCTAAACTGCAGGCTTGTGACTGTACTTAGTCTGGTACTAGTACTTAGACTGTACTTAGTACTATATATAATTTTTTCACCAGTTGTCCCCTTTGTTTTTCTGCCCTACATTCTGTAAGAATTCCTTGACCTCATTACTCATTACTTAGTTGCCTTATTGAATTTTTTAAATTAATTAATTATTTATTTATTTATTTTAAAGATTTTTATTTATTTAACACAGAGAGAGAGAGCACAAGTAAGCAGAGCGGCAGGCAGAGGGAAAGGGAGAAGCAGGTTCTCCACCGAGCAGAGAGTCCGATGTGGGGCTCGATCCCAGGATCCTGGGATCATGACCTGAGCAAAGGTAGCCACTTAACCAACTGAGCCACCCAGGTGCCCCGCCTTATTGAATTTTTAAATCTCTCCAGTTAGTTTTCATTTTTGAGAGCTCTTTCTTGGTCTCTGAGCTTTTTTCATTATAGACACCATTCTTTTTTCATGGATGCAACATCTGTTCAAATCACTGAATATTATTTATTTATTTATTTATTTTAAAGATTTATTTATTTGAGAGAGAGAGAGAGACAGAGAGAGTACAAACAAGGGGAGAGGCAGAGGCAGAAGGAGAGGGAGAAGCAAACTCCCTGCCGAGCTGGAAGCCCAACATGGGGCTCCATCCCGGGTCCTGGAGACCATGACATGAGCCGAAGGCAGATGCTCAACCATCTCAGCCACCCAGGTGTCCCTGTATTTATTTGATTTTATAGAATTTCTTCTATTTTCTGAATTATCTTTGTGGAGGCTTTCTGTTCATTTTAGTCTTTTTCTTCTGTTCTACTGCTACTTATTCTCCTCATATGCTTTTTTTTGCCCACCCATATTTTAAGAAGAAAGACTCTGTAGAATTGTGTGAGTTTCCTCTACTCTTGTGTATGTAAGACAGTTTTCCTATTAAGTCTCTGCCAAAACCGGCAATTCTACATGAAGTGGAATAGAGTTGGGTTAGATATGTCCTTTAGAGGGCTTCATTTTAGAATAAGTGGGCAAAGAACCTTATTGTCAGGTTGAAGGCTTTCCAAATTCCAGAAGAAGTGCTATTACTTTGGGGAACCAATATCCTCATTTGAATCCTTAGCTTTCTTCCAGCATCTTCTGCCACTTATTTATAGAATTCTCCCCTAGGCCTAGAGGTAAATGCAGGCTATGTGGTGCGTAAAGAAACCGTCATTTAATTCTCTGTTTTTAGCCTCATCTTTTCCTCCAGAGAATCTTTCTGTTCTGAATCTAAAATCTGCCTAGTGTTCCAATGGCCAGATCAACATCCACCTTCTCTATAGCCCTGAAGAGAGAGTCTCTTGGCTCTAGTTCTCCATTGTTTCAGTTAAAAAACCTCTATGTTATATTGTGAGTTTTCTCAGGGAGTATGGTTGGCCATAGTGTGTGCCCACTTTACTGCCTTAAATTAGAGCTAGGCATAGGGGATTAATGTTTTAACACGTATCCTGTTTTTTGAAAGGATATATTGACACTTAGTTACCTAAAAAATAAGATTTTCACAAGGTTAAGTAACTCTAACTTCTTTGACTTTTATTCACAAAGCATGTGATCTAAACTTAATTTTTGTCTCTTTATTTTCTCCAGCTTTTTGAAGTATTATATTTAAAGTACAATGTACCAATGTGGAGCTATAACACAAGTTGAAATCTTTACAGAGAAAAATGATTAAATTTTTAAGCTTGTATATCAATACCTGAAGAGATATGTGCCCTTATCTGAATCTATACGTAGAGTTCATTTTCATAAGAATGCTCACATAAGAATTGTAATGTCTGACAAAATTGTCACCAACTAGTAAAGCCATAATGGTGGGTTGTATAGAATTTGAAATTTCATAAATACAAGAGAAAAAAGAAAGAACTCCATTGGCAAACCCCATATGTAAAGCAGATGAAATATCTATTAAATACAAGTATGAATAGATTAATATAAAAACCAATGTAAATTTGTCATCTCCCATTTATTGTTTCTATTACTGATAGAAGCAGATTTTAAAATTGACATACAACATTGTTAGGAGATTGAAGTATTCTTTGAAAACTCAGTACTTCACAAGAGAAACTTTTTATGACAGCCGAGTTAACATTTTCTGGCAATAGGAGTTCTGAGAAATACCTGGTTAAAGTTCTTCATGATGATGGGATGTAAAAAGGAAAATAATGTGTTATCAAAAGTTTTAAATTAACATGATACTATTTCCTCTTATTCTCTGGATTTTAATCTCTTAGGTAATCAGTTAAAATTCTCCAAACCTGAGCTGTTTGGTGACTCTGTTTTTCATAGCAAAGCTTCCAAGGATTGAGTTTTCAGAAAACAGCACCTAAGATTACCTGGATCTAGTTCATGCTTCTTATTTTACGGATAGCCAAGGGAGAGATTCAGTGGAAGTTATTGCCCCTCTGTTACACAATAATTCAGCAAGACTGGAAATCTGTTATTTAGGAAATAATTTTAGCTTGCCGCTGAGGTTACAGAGCAATACATGGCTCCTTTCTGGATCCTTAAAGTTTACGCAGCACATTTATGTGGCCATTTTTTTGCCCTGTGTACTTATGTATGAGTTAAATCATCATGACTGTATCACATTTACATTAAACCTCTTTTCTTATTTCCCTATTTTTTAAAAGTACTTTATCTTTCTCTCTTTTATGATCTCTGTTTCTGTTTTCATTTCTCTTGTCTTTTTTCTCTCTCCTTAGCTGCTACCTATGCTGAAGACAGTTCAAATATTTCTGTGTAAGTTTTTTTTTCAGGATAAGAGGCAAAAAAAATAAAAAAATAAAAAAAGTAAAAAAAAATCTAGTGTTAAATATTTGCCTTAATTTTAAGTTAAAAAAACCCAGACTTCTTTTTAAATTGGTACTTTGTAAGCCATAGAGTACCATGAACAATTCACATATTTTTATTTGTTATATAAGGCTTAAATGACAGAGTCAAGTTCGAGTTTCACATATTTCACATATTTTAGCTACTGGAATTGCTGGTCTATTCAGGTTCCAGAAAAAAATTATAAAATACTAAAATGAAAAGACCTTATTCTGTCATGGCTTATATTTTAGATTTGACATAAGTCACAAATGTCTTTCTCTTAGAACGTTACCCACGCCTGAGCATTCCAAATATAACTTATAGAAAGGTGGAGAAACAGACTGTAGTTAATACAAATAGATAGTAGAAACAAACAAACAAGCAAATGAAACAGATCTGAGCAAAGGAAAATACACCCTACAGCACCCAAGGGCAAACATTGCCTGGCTCTGTTACAGGAGACAGTTCTGTCACCGTGTTGGGAGAAAGCACCAGAGAGGAGGGAAAAAGTTGGTGTAGAGGAAAGAGCAGGGATCTAGCTTGGACTTTGGCCCCAGGCCACTGCTTCCTCCATGTGGTCATGGGCAAATCACTGAAATGGACCAAACCTCAGTTTCTACCTTTGAAAAATACCCGGACTATATTATGGTTTTGTGTGTATCCAATGAAAAACTACTTCAGAAATTGGATAACTAACTACAAAGGACAAACTGTATACAAAATATTATTAGAAAAACTTATGCTTACCTATAATAATGGAGCCAGGGAAGAAGGTGAGGGGAAGGACTGCAAATAAAAACTGAAATTAGAGAAGGCAAGATATTTTTAAAGTAAGTTTTCAAGTAATTTTGGTTTGTAGGTAAATATAGGTGTGTTTGATTTTGCTATTTTGGAATCAGCATAGTAGTGTGGTTCATTAAAGATTTTGATTTATAGTTTGATTCACTAAAGTTTCTTGAGTAAAATCACTTGTTTTTTTCTTGCACAGAAAAGGAGAGGAACTATCTGGGAAAATTTTCATACTTTTCTATCAAAGGTTTAAGTCTTTCTACAAAAGGTTTAACATGGTAAATAAGATACTGTATTTTGAATTGTAACTTTGTGTTTCATTTCCCGGGAGAATTTCTAAACTAAATGTCCCTCATTTGCTGGGCTGAGACAATATAACCATGCCCTGCACTGGATTTCAGCTACTGTGGCTAACCTTGCTTGGAACATGGAAGTACAACAAAATTTGGTGGCATGAAATGACATTGTTGTCCCGTCTGCAAAATGACAGTGGGCCACTTTATTCCAAATTATTGTGCTGTGGGCCAGGACCCAATGTAGGTTCTGTTTGACCTAAAAGCTTCTCCATGATTAGTAAGTAGACATGGCCAATTAAGCAAAGAGGAAGGCATAATATATAAAGGAAAGGTTTAAATTTCCATTTGCTTGAGAGAACAGAGCTGCCACACTGCAGGATTCCAGATGAGTCTGCCTAGAATTGTGGAAGGTAGAGGTGCTGAATCAATAGAATGGAGCATGTTTGCAGGCAACGTCTACACTGGGAGAGACGCCTGGCTATTTCTCCTCTTCTTACTGCATGGCCCATTTCTATGACACAGCTCTGTGCCACGTGGACCACATTTAGCTGGCCAGAGATGCCAGCTGTTGAAGCATGTCCAGCCATGTGGCTCATCCTCTCTCACCACTTTATTTTCGTTGCACTTTCAACCAGATTTTATGGTTAAAAATGATATAAACACTATGGTAGGGGAGATGCCAGTGGACTACTGTGCTTTTCCCCATGAGGATTTCAAGAAAAATTAATGTATTTTACCTAGTTTTTGATCTATATGGAAGCTTCATGATATTTAGAAAAGGCCTAGAATAGGAAAGAGGTATAAGAGAAGTAAAAGAAAATAATAGTAATAAAATAGTAAGCAAATAATAAAATAAAGAATGATAAAAGAGATCAGGAAGGAGATGACTGGAGAAGTAAAGCAAAGGCATGAGACTCGTGATTGATTCCAATGGATATTTTGCAGATGCTTGATGTTCCTTCCGCCTATCCTTCCCTCTGCCCCACCACCCTCAGTTAGGCATTTATGGACTCACTACACTTTCTGTTCTCCAACATTCACTTTCACATGGGTATACCATTAAGCTCCCTTTATAGGCTGCAACTCCCTCTTAAAAATCAGCTAATTTTTTCACATAACTCTGTAGTACTTGTATGCTCTAACATATGTTCACATAAAGAGCCTAGACCACAAAGCCCATTTTGTGAGCTGGCAACTGATAGCATCTTTAGTAACTTAATAGAAAGCCAAACAAGGAGTAAGTGCTCAATAAGTATTTGTTGAATTGAATTGATAGCATCTCAGAGACCAAGGACAGGTACAATCAAGGATGCATAGTATAGTCTGGGAAGCTGAAGAAACTGGTAGGATTGGAAATATGAGCAAAAACATGATCAAACCTTCAGAGAAGACAGGAGACTATGACAGTTTGCTGTGTATCACTTATCTCTTCCTACATCACAAATCACACCAGAATGTAGTAGCTTAAACAATAACCATTTTATGCACTCACAATTCTATGGGTAAATAACTTTGTCTGAGTTCAGCTAGGTAGTTCTTCTGCATTGCTTGCTGGGGTCACTCATGTGACTACAATCATGTGGCAGCTCAACTGGGGTTTGATGGTCTAAGATGGCATCACCGCTCTGCCTAGCAGTTGTTGCTGCCTGATGGCTAAATCATGTGTCTTTAGTAGACTAATACAGGCATTCTCACATGGCAGCTGCACTCCAAGAGAATAAGGTATAATGCATAAGCACTTCTCAAGCCTTTGGTTATGTCATTTGGCCAACGTTTTATTGACAAAGCAAGTCATATGGCCAAGCTCAGAATCAACATGGGAGGGAATAATATAAGGGTCTCAATAAAGGAGGCATGATCCAGCAGGGTGGATTACTCTACCAGTATTCCACAGCTTCTGTGTTCTGTGGTAACAGTAGTGTTGCTGCTCCTACGTCCCATAAAGAGAGTTGTTAGAATTAATATAGCTAAAATTCTAGTCCCACAAATTACCCTTAGTAACTTCTCTTTGTCTTCTCAGTAGTGCTTCTGAGAATTCAATTTTACCAGACATAAATTTGCTTATGAACTTGGAATAAGGTTCTATGATATATATTAAATTGAGTTCACTACATTATGGTGCATTCTAGATAGGGAAAATACAGTGGTAGCTCTGTTTGAAAGATTTAAATTGGCTGCCCACATTTGTTGGTGTACAAGTTTCCAAGCATATACTAGGATGATAACTATAAACAAAAATTTGGGTCCTGGCCTTTTAAATTTTCAATTTGGTCTTATAATTGTTAATTACATAATTATGGTACTTTATCACCTAATCTGTCCAAATACCTACTACTTTTTGGCATTGTTTATATTTTTGCTTAGCAACCAATCAAGCATGGGTTGAAATCCAAGAGAGAACTATTGAACAATGGGTCCATAAGCACAACAACTGAAGGGAGTAAACAGTCTTATAGAAACAAGTTCAATTGCTTTTCATTACATGCCTCTGGGTGGCCAAATGCTTGGGCAGAAAATTAAGCTTGCTTAAGCTAGCCACACTTAGGCTTCTCAGATTGAAGCCGAGTCTTTCAATTTGTGTTAAGCTACTATTGTAAAATAATTTTATTATTTGCCAAGTTTTTAAGTGACATGAAAGGACAGATCTGCAAAGATAATTTATAGTTTAGTTCTCTGACTACCTTTAATAGGTTATCTGGGAGCCTGTTGATTCTACTAGGGACTGGGAATATAAAATATTATAAATATATTATACATAAATTATCCATCATCCAAAACATACATTTTTAAAAACAGGACTATGGTTCTGCTGGCCTTGGTTTGTGTTCATTTCTCTCCCCCTATTTTTTTTCCTTGGCAAATATTATTCATTGACAGCTCAATCTCAGGGGCTATGAGTAGTCAGCTCCATATGCATGCAGGGTTCTTCCTAAACCAACTTATTTGTTGTGCCAGATGTTATTATGCTTCTTGAAATATAAGCTTAAAAAGTGATCTTAGTGCAAGTTAATAGATAATTCAGTGAGCAGGTGTTTCACTGATGTGAGGGAGTGAGTGTATTTAACACATGGGAAGAATATGAATAATTTTGTGGCCAGAGGGCAGACTGTGATAGATTTCAAAAATGGCTCCAATTCTTCACCTTATCCTGTCTCTACACTTTTTGTGATGTGACCTTGCAGTTCCTTCTCTCAAAAGGTAAAGTCTCTTTCTCCACCTTTTAAATCTAGACTGGCCCTGTGACTTGCTTTGACAATAGAATGCAGGGCAGATGTCTGTGTGCAAGAACAAGCCTAAATCTCAAGGGAACTCTCACACATCCTCTTTCTGGTGGTTGCCCCTTCTCCATGGGAACAAGGGTGGGATAACCTGCTGAGTGATGATGGACCACATGAGACAGAATTGAACCATCCTCGCCAAGGCTAGCCTAGACTAGTCAGTCCTTAGCTAACCTGTCAACTCAGACTCATAAGCAAACCCAGAAAAGATCATTCAGGGCTAGCTTGAATGCTTACCTGAAGTTAACCCACAGACTTATGAGAAATAATGAGTGGTGGTTGTTTTAAACCACTCAGATTTGAGATATTATACAGCGATAGATAACTGGCACACCCTCCATTTACTCTAGCTGGTCTGAAAAGCACTTTCTTTAGGGCCTCTTATAAAAGGTCAACAGAAGAAGGCAGGATGCTTTCTGGCAGCCCTTGAGAGTTTCATTAGATCTCATCATTTTTGTTACCTATTTATTGTATTTATAAATATGGAACAATAAAAAATTAGGGCAAATAGAATTTTTACCCATTTCTATGTTGAGACTCAGCTTTCTAGGAAAATTAAGAATAAATTATAATGGTTCTGGTGTCCTGGGTGGGGGTTCTATAATGATGGATGCTGATAATGGATTCCCCACCCCTCTACCGATACGCATCAATTCTCTAGAATATGTTTAACTCTCTAACTTCATCTCTTGCTACCACCTTCCATTGTTGTCTTGACTCCCGTACTTTATGCATGCAGGAGATATTTACTGGGTACCTATGTGCTGGAGATATAGGATAAAGCAGTTAAAAAAATAAAGCCCTCGTCCTCAAAGAGCGTGCATGGAAGTGCAGGGGGCAATCAATAAACAAAACATTAATCTCTACCATGTTGGATGATGGTAAATGCTCTTCATGAAAATGAAGCAGGAATAGAGAATTACTGATACCCTATTTTATGTAAGAAGGCCTTCCTAATAAGGAGAAATTTGAGCAGGAGCTGAATGCAGTGAGGAAACAAGCCATGCAGATATAATGGGGGTAAAAGTGCTCCAAGCAGAGAGACGAGGGACCATATAGATGAACTGAGGAGGATGTATGTTTGAATGTTTAGGAGGCCAGTGTGCCTGTGTAGAGTCAGCAAGCGGGGTGGGGGGTGGGGGAAGTGGTAGAAGCTGAAGTTAGAGGCAGCAGGGGCCAGATCATGAAGATCTTTGAGGTTGTAAAAATTATGGGTTTTATCTACAGGGAGATAGAGGATCATTTGGTGTTCTAGCAATACTTGATTGCTTGCAGTTTTCCTAACTATGTTGGTTTAGGCTTAGAGACAGAGGGAGAGAGAGAGAGTGTGTGTGTGTGTATTTTCTCTGATATGATTGGCTACAACCTTCTCCACCTACTTTGTCCACATCTATTTAGTAATTGAAACAATTTAAATATCACCTGCCTTGAGGAATCTTTTCAGATTTCACCAAGAATTTACTTTCTTCTCTATTCTCCCTAGAAGGATATATATTTTTTTCATCCAGATTGTCATGCATTTGAGAGAGAAAGGAGGCTCTCTCAATGATTACATCAAAAGACAACAGTTTTAAACTGGGGTATCTTGGGCAAATACGGAGGCATGTTTACCTTATTCTGTGTCGGTCACATGACACTTCAATTATGGTTCATACGTCTGCTTTTCCTACTAGAATATGACTTCCACAGAACCAGTATTCTTTTGTCTCTGAGAATCCCAGACCTGTGTAGAGTCTGACATATATGATTTTAGCAATTGGTTTTCAACCAAAAAATTGTGTTGAGTTTTAAACATGTTGAGTTTTGCTGTAGTTGTCACGGTCTCTTGTATTATCTTTCTTTCCTTTTTTTTTCTTGCTGTCTCTTTCTGGCAAAGGCTATGTTTTCCCATCCCATCCCGTTGACATCAGCATCAGGGTTGGCTGTGTGACTCACCGTGTCCCTCTCTGTGGGGTGGATATATGACTTCACCCTGTTGCACTTAAAATGGGCAGAAAAGTTGCTTTGGTCAATGAAATGTGAGTGGAAATGAGTCCAGGTGACCAGTTGTTCCAGTTTACTGGGATTGAGGGAATTCCCAGGATGTGCAGGTCTCAGTTTTCAAACCAGAACAGTTCAGGGAAACCATCCTGGTTTACCTGAGACTGGAGGATTCCTGGGATGTGGGAATTTCAGTGCTAAAACAACAGTAAGTACCAGACAAAGCACAAACTGGTCACCCTAGAAGTAACATGTGACATAAGTAGAAGCTTTAAGATCCATTGTCTGGTTCCTCCATTTTCTTTTCCCTCTGCCACAAGATCAACAACGTTCCGAAGAGATGGTGCTCCATCAGGCTGTGTCCTCGGCTGAAGAAACGTGCAGCAGGGTCATGGCTGATGTTATGGGACAGTTAATAAGGGTGAAGAAATAAACCTTTGTTTTTGTAAGTCACTAAGATTTTGGGGTCATTTGTTAATGTAGCATAGCTAAGACTAAACTGACTATAGTTGTCTTTCCTTGGGTATACATTTAAATGTTGGCTTGCCCCATATAAGTTTTAAATATTTAGGACAAGACACTTAATATTTTTCTTGAAATCCATATAAAAATTAGCAGAATACCTCTAATATACCTCATTTGGTAAATATTTATTGATTAATTATTAATTATACTACAACCATCAATCATTTATACTCTCAACATCTGTACATTTGGGAACATTATTGCTTAACTCAGAGTAATGGGGTGTCTATGTGTCATTTGGGTAAATTCTGCTGTTTTTGGACAGGTCTGGCAAGCCAGACTGCTGTCTCTGTGCCAGTTTCCCAGAGAAAATGTGAAATGGGTTTGCTAAAACATTTTTTTCTCCTCTTCCTCCAGACTTGTCCCAGCTAGGACCTTCTGGATTATTTGGCCAAACCAAAGTCAGGCAGTTTCCTTCTGGTCAAAAAGAAATGCCATCAATAATTTGCTGGGAAAATGAAGGGTCAGCCTCTGGGTGGGTGCTGGTTCTTGTAGCATTTATGTGTCATAGTCAATCACAGTGAAGTCATTGGCTCCTGCACACTGCCAGCCTCCTCTGGTAACTGATGAGGCACTTTTGGTAATAGCATTCTCATTTCCAGACATTGCCTATTTTATCATTTGCAATTGTAGGATATTTTTGACATCCGTGTTTCTTTATGTAAGTTCACAGTGACTTTATGTCAGTAAATTTGTCGGTGCACATTGGTCAGCTGTCATAGGAAAAGCACTAAATGGATGTGATTCAATTTTAAATATAATTAATAAATTACTGGGAAATATTTCTATTATGAATACGCTTATGTTTTGTCAAATACTCTATTTAATCCATGTGCTCAAAAAAGAGCTAGTGTCAAATGAATTTTTTTAATAAGAAAGGAGAAAAGTTATTAGGATTATTATGAAGCTGATTTAATGACAAGCATTTATTTTAAATAATGTTGCCCTCTATCTAAATTATGAATATCAAATATACAAACACAATTATTAGGTCTGTTTAATTACCTGCTATACTTCATTATTATAGCAAAGCAGAAAGTTATAGGGAATTTACTGTTTACTTAGTTACAGTAGGCTGAAAAGTAAGTTTAAAAAAAAAATTCTAGTTTTTAGGGAACAACTGAAATCAGAGAAATTAGATAATTTTCTCTAAGTCACCCATCATATACAGGATTTGAATTATATCTGTATAGCATCAGGGCTTTTTACTTTGTGTCTTTCTACCTTCTGCCTAATTCCAGAAGCCTGAGATGTTCCTTTCTGCACCTGCTGGGACATAGCATGTCTGGATTTCCTATTGCAATCCCTTGGCCACACCTGTCCACTTTGAGTTTCTCAGATGCTTACTACTGGGACCTTCCCAGCTTAAATTCCTTTCTCCTGCATGTGTATTTTCTGCCCTTCAAGCCCTCCTAGGTTTGTCCAATTCTGCTCTCAACTAGGTTGCAGACAATGTGGGGTATAAGGATGGATTTTTCTGGGTTACCTGGCTTTAAAAAACTACCTCAAATATACCCTAGTCCTTTTGTGCCATAAGTACCAAATCAAGGGATTCAGAAATAGGATTTCTTCCTGTATGTATGTGTGTGTGTGTGTGTGTATGTGTGTGTCTATAATCTCAATTTCTCATTCATAGAGTACCATATTATATAGAAGTCATTCTTTTCTAATACCTGACTGAATTAGGATGAACCCTCAGAGAAGCAAAATCAGAAGTGCTTTTTTTATTTTCTTTGAGCTCCTCCCAGAGCTGCTATGTACAGTTGTGCAAATTGTGCAATTCATACTTCCAGAGGACACCATTCAAATTTGTAATATCACATATTTGTGTATTAATAGACAGATGACAGTAAAATGTCTCGAGGAAGCTGCAGTTTTCCTCAAATCTCACAAGGGCAACATTTGGACCAGCACTACCTGCTTATTTCTAGAATGAAGAATCATGGAAATAAAGGAAAGCCTTTAGACTTGCTTTTCATGCCTCCTTCTAATAATTAGATAATTTTGGTGGGTATTAGTAATTTTTAAAAAAGTATTGTCCAGTAAGGCTTTGAGAAGTAAAATATTTTGGGCCAGATTAATGCACCCATATATTATGGGGCATGGTAGGCAGAGCCACGGAGATATAAGTGATCTGGGTCTATGTAGAAGACAGACGGAGAGACCTATGTTTGGGCAACTCTTGTGGTATCCAGATTCTTTTATAGAGGAAGAAATGTATGTGCTAAATAAAAGAAACTTGTGAGAGCAAAGTTGTCTGGCAAATATCTGTTATTGTAGTAATGGTTATAGCTTCCAGCTCTTTTGTGTATGTGTGTATGTGTGTGTGTGTGACTCCAATTACTACTGATGTAAAAGATTTAACTTTAGATAAAACCACTGAAGATGAGAGGATCCTGTTCTAACTTTTTCCACTTTATTCACGGAACCGAAATAAAATTAGTGTTGTGATCCAAAGCTTTATTTTAGGGATAACCTCTTTACATTCCATGTTAAATAGATTAAACAAAATGATCAGAAAACCTTAAACAGTTTTTTTTTTTTCTTCCTTTGAGGTCAATACTAGGCTTGCCCAGTGGTCAGCTTTGCAAGCTATTTCACTCCTATTTTAATGGGCACATAAAGATCATTATATTAAAATTAATTCCCATCAGGGTTTCCAAGTATTCTACCCCCAGTTGAGATTTTAGGAAAGCTGTGCCATTCAGAGGTTGAGAAGAAACCCAAAGAAATCATTATATCAGGTTAGAGTTAAGAGATTTTCACACAGGAAAAGTAATTGAAAAGTATATATTTTGCATAATGAAACAGATGACAAACTGGGCAAGCTGGTCTATTAATGAGCCTCCTGTAAAGCCAAGAAACCACCGACCGAAGCAGGGAATGAATGCGTGAAGAGGACTCTCTGATCTTAACTTTTAACAACCAACTTTAATCAAACCATTTGAGGCACTGAGTTCTTAGGGTCTCATGATGGTGAGGGCAATTTGAAAAGGAGAATAAAAGCAGACACTTTAGATGAATTGAATTGCAAAATAGCATCATCAACTTGGAGTTATGATCAGGAAAACTTAATTTTGGATTCAACAGCATTTCTACATTTGTTTAAGGCCATGAATGCGTTCTCTAAGGAAGGTCTCAGGACCTTCCTTAACGATAGTTTTTAGAGGTAAGATAGTATGACCTCAGACTTCTGAATGGTATTTCAGGTAAAAGCCCGAAGAAGGGAGTTCTTTCTGGAAAGGTCTTTCATGCAGCATTAACTGAAGTGAAAAGATATCAATTATTAAGGTACTGCAAGAGTATACATATATAGGTATTTAAAGAGTATTTTGTGGGTGGGGGATGGGTGAAATAGGTGAAGGGGATTAAAGAGTACATTTATCATGATGAGCGTTGAGTATTGCATAGAATTGTCAAATCACTATATTGTGCACCTGAAACTGATACAACACTGTATGTTAACTATACTGGATTTAAAACAAACAAACAAACAAACAAACTAGTACTAGGTCATAAATAATACTTTGAGGATGTCTTCTTGTAGAAGAAGTGGTTACATAAATGGCTTCCTCAGACATTTAAGGACTAAAAATCTGTACTTCCTACTTTTTAAAGTGTTCGCAGAGAAACTATTGTTGGTAAGTATGTGATGTACTTTTATTCTGATTTACCCTGGTTGGCTGTACAATTATTTCAAACTCCTGGAGAGGATGGAGCCAGTTCTCCACTTCAGTTTGTATTGCACGGATTGCCTAAGATCAAACAGTTTACTAACATAAAATGAAGTATACCTTTGAAGAAATGAGTGTATCCAAACCTAGGGGCCTGAAGACTGACTATGTAGAACTATGGGATTATATAAGGTAGTAGGTACGGGTATCGGTCTTGCTTTCCACCTCTGTGAAACTAAGAACTTATATGTGCATATATATGTGTATATATATATATTTATATACGTATATGTAAACATATAGTATATGTGGTATAGTGTGTGCTATATGGTATAATATGGTATATTATATATTTTTGTATATAAATGGTATATAGTGGTTCTCAATCAGGGTGATGCCTTTTAGAATCACTTGGGGAGCTTTAAAAATAAAAACGCCCATTCTCAGGGATGCTGGGGTGGGTTCTGGTGCCTGTTTGTGCTTCAGATGCCCTCAGGTGATCTTAATGAGTAACAGCTATGAACTGTTGTTTTAATTTAAACTATCTCAGTTTCATGGATGTGGTACAGAGCTCATGCAGGACAGGGGACAGAACCAGGATTGAAAAAGGACAGCGCTCCTTAAATAAATTGAAGTTTCCTGCAGCCATAAAATCTCATATCCTTAAACTTCCCCTGTAAATATTAATGAGTGTGTCTAACTTCCTTTCACATGAAAATGAGAAATACGGTCTTAAGTTGACAATTTTATTTCCCTTCCACATGGTTTTCAAAGGACACAAAGTCCCATTTTTTTTTTTTAGAGGGACTATAAAGCCATTTGTTTGTTTGTTATTTATTTATTTAATTATTTATTTATATTTAAATATATAATTATATAGATAATGTATTATTTGTTTCAGGGGTACAGTCTGTGATTCATCAGTCTTACACAATTCACGACGCTCACCATAGCACATAACCCTCCCCAGTGTCTATCACCCAGCTGCCCTATCCCTCCCACCCCCACCACTCCAGCAACCCTCAGTTTGTTTCCTGAGATTAAGAGTCTCTTATGGTTTGTCTCCCTCTCTGGTTTCATCTTGTTTCATTTTTTTCCCTCTCTTCCCCTATGCTCCTCTGTCTTGTTTCTCAAATTCCTCCTATCAGTGAGATCATATGATACTTGTCTTTCTCTGATTGACTTATTTCGCTTGGCATAATACCCTCTACTTCCATCCACGTCATTGCAAATGGCAAGATTTCGGGGTTTTTGATGGCTGCATAATAGTCCATTGTGTGTATATATATTCATAGCACATACCCTCCCCAATGTCTATCAATCACCCAGCCACCCCCTCCCTCCCACCCCTGTCCACTCCAGCAACCCTCAGTTTGCTTCCTGAGATTAAGGGTCTCTTATGGTTTGTCTCCCTCTCTGGTTTCATCTTGTTTCATTTTTTTCCCTCTCTTCCCCTATGCTCCTCTGTCTTGTTTCTCAAATTCCTCCTATCAGTGAGATCATATGATACTTGTCTTTC
>NC_138373.1:84363367-84456801 GCF_054177405.1 Leptonychotes weddellii
AATAATTAGGCCTTTTGAAACAACCACTACAAGTAAAACTAATTCTGGTTTGGGAAACAAGCCAACATCTCTTTTGTCTAACATCTCTTTTTGCTATTTTTCATCTCTTTCTGTCCTCCCCTTTTCTCTTTCCTTTTTTTCCCCCTTTCCTTTTCTTCTATCTTCTTTTCCTTAATCTCCAAAACCAAATCGAGGTATTCTCCCTTTTCTCAAGCCTGCTTCCTTCCAGCTTTCCTGGGTGACAGCTGCATCCACTGGCATTTCCATGTCAGGCCGTCCTCGGCTTTCCCCTGCCCACAGCCAACCAATTGCCAAGATTTCTTAATTCTATCAGTGCTACCATATTTTCTGACTTCAAGGCTAGTCTCTTTTTCTATGTATTTACCCCTAATATTCTCTAGTCTTCCAGACTCTTGCCTCTCCAATCCAATGCTATGCTCAAGAGTTTTTTTTGAAAATACTGAGTTATGTGATTCCTCTCCAAAAATTTGTATTACTTCTACCCTTAGAAAATTCCTAGTTCCTTAGCATGGAACCAGCAAACCCCGCCCCCCCCATTACTCTAATATTCTGCCTCATTTACTGTGGCATCTATCCATTCAAGTTATGTTCTTGCCATAGCAAATGACTTGATGTTACTGATTTTCCAAGTTTTTGTGGAAATCATTGCACTTATTGTGGAAGTCCTTTCTCTGTCTTTGAAATTCCTACTCATGATTGAAAGCCCAGTTCCCATTTTGCCTCTCTTTGAAATCTTTCCTGAACTTTCTTTTATAATTCAGCATTTGCCTTGTTCTTCTCTCTTAAACCATGTTTATTCTGCTTAGAATAGCAGTTTATTTTATTTATTTATTTTTAAAGATTTTATTTATTTATTTGAGAGAGAGAGAGACAGAGATAGCTAGAGAGAGCATGAGCAAGGAGGAGAGGGAGAAGCAGGCTTCTTGGGGCTTGATCTGAGGACTCTGGGATCATGACCTGAGCTGAAGGCAGATGCTTAACTAACTGAGCCACCCAGGTGCCCCCTGAATAGCAGTTTATATGTCTATCACTGGATTGTATAGTTCTTGAAGGCAGGAATGGACCATATCATTTATTACTGACTCTCTAGTCTCTAGAACACATTAGCTACCTAAGAAATCTTTTGTTGAATAAATTAATGATTATAATTATGGCGGCTTTAGTCATTGTGGGAAAATTATGGGGGAGATGTTTTATTAATCAAGGGTTCAAAAATGACCTCACAGGGGCACCTGTGTGGCTCAGTCATTAAGCGTCTGCCTTCGGCTCAGGTCATGATCTCAGGGTCCTGGGTTTGAGCCCCGCATCGGGCTCCCTGCTCTGCGCGAATCCTGCTTCTCCCTCTCCCACTCCCCCTGCTTGTGTTTCCTCTCTCCCTGTGTCTCTCTCTGTCAAATAGATAAATAAAATCTTAAAAAACAAAAACAAAAACAAAAATGACCATACATAGGCAGTTATCCCAAGCAATAAATGACTCGCTCAACGTGATGAGTTATTATCAGGGAGGTATGTATCTGCTGTGATATCCTGTGGTTGATATTCTATGTCTTTGAAATTGTGCATAACCAAATTACTCACCTGGGAACAAAGGGACAAAATGAAATAGGCAGGGATCACATTGGTGCCTGTTTATATAGAGACCTACCTAAATGGAGGAAAAAGGAAGATATGCATGAAGCTTTGTATTGAGAGCATCTACAGTAAGTGTTCCCTCTTTAAATAGAAAGATTTAAATCTATATTTATATGTGTAATTGCTTCTTATTGAGTGCTTCTCAAAAACATTAGGTGCTGTTCATATTCTCTACTTTAGCTTTGGGAGATTGTGACTTGACCAAAGTCGTGTACTACGGTTTTAGGTGTCATAGACTTGAAAGTGTCATGGGCTCCAAACAAATCCTGTATGTTTCTTTCCTTTGTGTTTAACACAGGACTCATCATTATTAGAGTATAGTGCTTTAAGGGTGTTTTTCTCCTCTTAGTAATGAGTTCATAAAAAGAATTAAAAACATATATCTATTTATGGTAAGATGTGGGAATAAATATTGTAGTGCTGATTCACCCATACTCTTCTACTGACATTCTCATCTGATGAACAGTTCACATTTTGAGTCAGCTGGGCTAGGCCGTCTTCTGAGACATTGTAGTTGATTAAGCTGATTGACCGATATAAATTTTAAACTCTCTCTCTTTTTTTTAGCACCTTGTCTACATGAATCCAAATAGCAGACCTTTATATTTACTCTATCTAGGCTTTTAACATGGCAAAAAAGATAGAATTCTAATGTACTTATTAAATAAGAACAGTCCACTCTTTCATTCTTTCTTTTTGATTTATGTCAAGCTCTCTGTATGATAAATTAGTTCAAGATAGACACTTCAGAATCTCTTCTGGATTTTATTCTGTCATTATATAGGTAAATTTATTATCTGCCTTCATAAATCTGTATTTTGAAGCAGCTTCTCTTTGATTTGGCATTTTCTGAGTTTAAAGCCATCAAATTACTATTAACTCTAGACAAAGGGCACTAATTTTCCATGGTGTAGAGCATAAATAAGTCTCATGAAGAGAGTTTTTTTTTTTTTTTTTTTAACCCTAAAAGACAGCAAACATCTTGCCTGGCATTGCACCACCTGAGGCAGTTTTGATGCCAACTGGATGTCACATTTGGGGCACACATGTTAGCCAGCATTCATACATGCAGACATGGGCTCCTAGAACATACAGGAATGTGAGTAAAGAGGGAGATGTTGAAAGCAGAGGTGAGGTATTTGCCTGTCACAATATTCAAAATTAGCTTTCATTGAATTATCATTTTAATTAATCTTTATTTCATGCCCTGAGGGTTCTTACATAAAATTTCCAGAGGCTGAGCTGACTACAGAGGGAGAATTGAGAAGTCAGAATTCAACTCCTGTGGGCTCACAAAAAGAATTAAAAGCATATATCCATTGGTAGTAAGATACGGAAATACACATGCAGGAGGAATTGTGTCTTCGACAGGGAGGAATGTGTCTCCTTTGCTAGTAGGGAGAAGTCCAGTATTGCAGAAGATGACCAACTTTGATTGAATTTGAAGAGAGAAAGGCAGAGCCAGCTTTAGGACTGGGTTGCCCATCCAGCTGGTCAGGGCACCAATATTTAAGAGGCAGGAAAAAAAATCAGTGTACTAAACCAGACACATAGTACCCTTCAACTTGTGTTCCCACAGATATTACCTAACTGGAAAGAAATGTAAATTAGGACCGCTTCTGCCATGTACTCATGTAGAAATTAATCATTTTTTCTAGCTTTTCCTAGCTTTGACATAATTTTGTTGAACATCTTTTTCAAGATGCATGTGCAAGTTGCATAGACCTCAGTACTAACTCTGAGCCTACAGCACCCATCATCTGAAGTCAGTGGAAAACCTGAACTAGACTAATAATATGTGGCATGATGCTTTTCCATAAGAATGACTTATTTATTACTGATGTTCTAAGTGCTTGAATCCATCTCCGGTGTGTGTGAATATTGGACTGTTTAAGTTTGCAAAGAAAGTATGCTTTCCCCAGTCCCATCAAATAAATGAAGCTCAGATGCTTAAAGAACACCATTTTGTGGAAGTGAGTATCTTGTCAGGGGAAGGGAGAAGGTACCCATCATATATCAGCATCCGCATCCGGCCATATTTATGGAGTGGTAAACCGTTCCATCCATCAGTTGAAAGCAGTTGAATAAATAATTTCTGCAGAGTTAATGGATCCCCTATATGCCACCAACTGAGGGAGCCTGTACTCCATAGATGGTCTATCCTGGACCGTAGTGCTTGGCAAAGTGTTAGCGTGCTGCACTAAATCATATGGTCACCTCTGAGCTTGTTCAACAAGCACACTTAAAAAGGGTCACCAGATCTTTTCAGGGACCTATAATTTGTTGAAGCCAGAAAGAGCTGAATTTGAAAAGTTCGGCTTCCCTGCTGTAGAGATCAAATCCATTGTCTGAGCTGTGTTTTGTTAACTTTGTACATAGGATCTTCTTTAGCAACTCGGGAGACACAGCTGCTCTTTACATCTAGAAGTGAAAGAAACGAGTCTGAATGGAATATGTGGGCTCTGCTGAAAATGAAACATTTGCTTCACTGAAGAACTTGGGGCTCAGCCCTGCATGTGAAACTTCCACCAGAGCTCAAAGTGGAGGGAAAAAAGGGAGAAAGCTGTATAATTTGTTTGAAGTTGTCAAGCACACAAAAACTGGCCAACAGATGTGAGAAACAAGAAGAAAAAAATTTTAATTTCTCTAGCTAGATTATTAGTTAGTTGACTAAAAACAAAAGAAGATGAAAGAGGGGGTTGTTGGTGTTTTCTGAATCACCCGTATTTTCCTGTTTGGATTACGTAGTTACTTCGGTGTTACCCATCGAAGAAAAATGAGAAAAATCTGGATGTTTGATCTGCATGTGCTTCTTTTTTTGTCCATAGAGAATCTACTGTTCTAATAGATTTAGAACCTATATTTGATATTTCCAAATCCTTTGGGGAAGCATAAACAAAAGGGCAGGAATCACAAAGCACCGCCTAAGGAAAAGACTCTCTTTGTGTTATACGTAGAGCCTCTTAATTCCATCTACACACGAGTCTATGAATTCTCTCTGAACGTACTGGTTTGCCCCTAAGAGCAACTCAAGATAAGAGAGCCGGGAATATAAGGGAGCAGTTTTATAAAAAAAAAAAATCAGCCAAACAAATCCATTTGACTAATTGATTTTTTTTCTTCTTTGCCTCCCATTTTCACCTTATTCTTACTTTGAAACATTTCCCTCAATACGGAACAAATGTTAAATGCTGGCTGTTGTTAGCACTAAAGTATAGTTTGGGACATATTTTTGCATCTAATTGCTGATATGTGAGGATCAAAGGTAAATCATGGCAAAATTCCCTAAGAATAATCATAAGACTAGGTTGTTTTCACAGATGTTATTTTAAATCCTGTCTGTACATAGGCTGATTTCAGGAAGGACATCACATGAATAACTGGAAAACATTGCAGAAAGCCTAGCTTCATGAGTGTTTCCTTCTTCGTTTATTAGTTAGCTGAAACCAATGTTTAGAAATATTTAGAAATAATTCCTATTTTACAACAAAAAGTATCTATCCCCCTTGAGCCATCACTTAGTTAATGTTCTCCCAGCCATCATCCTTCTTTTCAAATGTCGTTTCTAGTCTCATTTTCACTTTCCTGCCTCCCCTGCCATCACTTTTTTTTAAACACTTGTTTTATTTCGGGAGAAAATGTTTTTTTACTTTGTTCGTTATTTACAATGAAGTCAGGGGTATGTAATAATACGCAGGACACAAATAGAGTATTTTTTTTGGTGGGGGGGATGTTTCTGGGTTTCCCTCCAGTTAAATGCAAAGCCATCAGCACCACTCATGGCAAATATGAAATCTAATCACTTAGCACCTCATAAAAGCAAAAATAAGTTTCCCCATATTTCACAAATTGACTCGCGCTCTTCATATTTTATCTTCAATAGTGTATGCATTTTCCAGCTGGCTAGGCTGCAGTCTTTCTGCGTTTTGGACATTTGTCACTCTATTCAGCCAGGCAGGAGAAGCCCCTGTGTGGCCAGCTCCTTGCACTGCAGGCGTAGCATCTGTGAAGGAGTCACTGACATCTGATGATTCAAATTGCAGAAATGATCCAGGACAAATTATGAACGTCTGGGTAGTGCCCAAAGATTTTGAGCCGAAGTGACTTTGCCCTTGGAGCCTTGCAGATTTTGGTGAACTCTTGGGGCCACGCGCTTTCCCGTGCACAGCCTCCATAGGACATGGCCCCACAGGTTCCGCTCTCCGAGTCAGTTATCATTCTGGCCAGCGGCGTGCCAATTTAGCTTTCCTGGGCCTGAAATGAAAAGGAAGTGGTTCAAGTTTTAGCTTACAAACCCTCAAGGCAATTGGAGCTTTCTTTGAAATGTAAAACAGTCTTCTATCAAGCACTGCTTAAGGCATCATCCAACTATCAAAGTCAAAGATGATTTGATAGAAACTTACAAATCCCCATAATCTATGGTAAGTAGTAGTAGCTAAGGCTTTGGCTCTGTGTTTGCACGTAAGGCAGAAGCAGGAGGATAATTTATCCAACTTTAGGGTAATGAAGTGTTAACAAAAACCACATGAAGCTATTATTACAACCACAGGCCACAGACTGCTAAGAGGGTAAACTCTCTGGAGACGTACCTATTTTCAAGGGATCGTTTGCATCTCATCTTACCTGAAGGCATTTGCTAAACACAAGGTGATGCAGCTGAAAGACCATGATTCATTAGCCCTAATGAACAATGCTGAGCATATTGTCTCTAAAATATAACCCGCTGACATTGATATATATGTACTTTAACTCATTCGTCCCAACTTTATTAGGTACATATGTCTGCAGCAGACACAAATGAAACATTCTACAACTAGGCTTCAAGCCAAAAACTAATTTATTCTTTAATGTGCTAGTGATTACTTGGTGGTTCCTTGAGCAGAGATGACAGGTCTGAGCTAATGGAGTTGTACTGTAAGTTAATAAATCATGACAGAGCAATTAATTACAGAAACCACTGCAAATCCCTTTGTTAGTTTTCCCCATCACCAGAAGGATTTAATAATATTCATTTTGCTAAGTTCCAGTGACATTTACAAGTCTTAAACCATTTTTAATCAAATCAATATCACTGGCTGCTAAATTTAGTTGTGCTTTGCTTGCAAGTCCTGAAATACATCGATACTAATGTTTCCTACCTTCTGTTCAAATGAATCACATTGAATACCCATATTTCCTCTTCCTTTGTTTACATTGAGTAATTGGGATCTGAAAAAAAGTTCAGACCTAGAGAACCCTGACTATCAGCAGGAATGAATTAACAGGTAGAGGAGGAAATCCATAAATCAGTGATTATGCGTGCAGCGTTGTAGCTAATGTCCTTCATCAGTTTCCCCTAATTGGCCTCAAAACGTACTTTCACGATCATGGAACTAGGTTCACATTTCTGTAGACTTTTTCCGGTGTGGCAGGTTAAAAAAAAAAAAAAAAAGATGGATTGAGGCACTGAAGCAATCCTTTCATGACAAAAGAGCGTGACACCCATTCAAACACCACCTCAGCAGAGTCTCTGTGCGTTCTTTGTTCTTTAGACGGCTAGAGTTGACATCTCTTTTTTAAATTAAATAAGTGGAAATCAGTCGGTTCATATGGATGCAGAAACACTAAATCGTCTCTATAAAGAATAATAAACAATTCTTAATCAGGAATTGATTGCATTATGGATTTTTGGAGCAAAATAACCTGCTGTTCCTGGGTGGCAGTACTGCTAGATCAATATCAAGTTTTTTGTGTTTGTCTCTTTTTTTCCTTCCCCTGTAAAAGCTCTCTATCTCTGGAAAGAGTACCGCTCCCATAGCAATGTGCCTTGCACATACTCAGTAGATTTTCTGTGTGTGTCCTACCTTTTTTTGCATAACTGCAGATTTTTATTGACTTTTTATTGACCTGCTTTCAACTTGATCTGTGGTGTCCCTGAATCTGTGCCTTGAAATATTAGGAAAGCATTCTCCCCGGAAAAGTCACCGTGGACGTGCTCTCGTATTTGTCATGCTCCCGAGGTATTCAGCGCTCTGTGCCTTCTGCTGTGATCATTTCTGTTCCTCTTTACCTCCTTATCAGATTATAAACTCCTCTAGGACAGGGACCTTACTTTATCCATTTTTTCTCTACATTGTTGATACCTAGCAAGGATATTTTTATATGATATTGCTCAATAAATGTTCAGTAGCCGGATGAACATATGCTCCCCAGATGGAAGAGTGAGGAGCGTGTAAAACTCAAATTAGTTCATAAAATCACTTGTAAGAGCTGGAGAAGAATAGGGTGGAGGCAGGAACATGCTGTTAACCTGGGAGGGATGTTTTAGGCCTAAACTTCATAGGGCAAATCAACTCGATGAAGGCTAGCAAGGAGAGGAGCTCTTGGGGGTAGCTCCGCAGCTAGGATTTAGAAGCTGATGGTACCTCTGTTCTTCTGTAGAAGTCCAGCCCCGTCTCATGCCTCCAGCCTGGGACATGGATGTTGTGGAAAGAGGCCTGAATTGAGAGTCAGGGTTTGAACCCCGTCCCACTTTCGAGCTTTGTGACCTTAAATGAACCCAGGTATGGCTTCTGACTTTGGAGAAGGCAGGTCAGCCTTTCTGAACCCCAATTCCCTCAACTTCACAGTGGGGAGAAGCAGTGCCTCTGATCTAGAATTGTGAGGATTAAAAGAGAGTGTATATGAAGTTGGCCAGCGCAGAACAGTCTCTGAGCCCTACTCCCAGAGGGCCTGTGAATGGCCATCATGGCAAAAAGGAGAGAACCTAAACCTTTTTAAGCTGTGGGACACACATGGGAAGAGATGGGTGAGTGACAGCTTTCTCCTTGTGTTATTTACTCTTGCAGGATCTGGTCGCTGTGAACTTTTTATCAGCTGTGGGTCCTGATACGGGGGCCAATTCCCTCTCTCTTTTCTGGGGAAAAAATAGTATAAAGTGTATTGCTTTTCACATGTGTCAAGATCAAGAATTCTGAACATCATACCATTCAGGAAGGCAGGTTGGGAAAGTTATTCTTGTAACCAAACCACGGAGCCCCTCAGATCTCTTTTCAACAGGGAATTTTAAAAAGACCCTTTTCCTTGTTTACTTGAAACTGTATTCTGATACAGGGGTTAAGGAGTTCACCGGTACCTGAAAGTTTGGATCGGAAATGAACTGGTTTTAAAAATTATAATGTATCTCTAGGAAGCTTCAGTGGTATGTAATATTCCCATGTGTAAGGAGACAGTACCAAGTTCGTAATTTTTTTTAAGGAAAATACAAGACACGTGGCAAAATGATTCCTACTATTATTACTGTTTCTACCACGGATACTAGTACTATTACAGCTACTGCTGCCACCTTCATTTATTGAGTGCTTACTATGACTATTATAAAATTTTCTCATATATTAACTCATTTATCCTCACAATTACCCTCTGAGGTACAAACTGTTGCTAAGGAAATTGAGGCACGTTTAGTAAGTAGCAGGGCTGTGATTTGAGTGTAAGCAGTTTGACTCCAGAGTCTGTGCTCTTAGTGGAAAAAGGTCCAAAGCCTTGCGTTTGGAGATCCAGGTTCCAATCTAAGACTTTTGCCTAAATAGCTGCAGAACTGTAAAACCTTCCATTTCTCTGGGCCTGAGCTATTTCAATCAGAAGATGAGAATAGAAACAATCAACTTGAAAACCTTTGGTCCTCTCACAGGGCACAGTGAAATGACAAAAGGAATTAGAAGGTGACTCTAATTGTTAGTTGCATCTCTTGAATAATGTTAAGGGGAATCAAAGTCTTAAACCTGAGTGGGTCCCAGAGCATATCTCTCCCAGCCCCCTTACTTTCCATCTGTCTCCTAGGTCCTCCTGTAACTCTGGGGTAAGGCACTTGTCTTTGTTCCAATCTCTTCCACTCTTTTCTTGACCACTCTCTGCCCCCAGTGACTTTCTACACATTCTCCCAATTCTTTTCACAAAAATGCATGAACAAAAAAGCTAAATCTCTTCTTTTGAGTGGGACAGGGGGGTTGGAAGCTAAGTACACAAAGAGGAAACTTCTTAAACAGATGGGAGTGGACACTGGATGGAGGGCTAATGTTACCTTCCAGTCCTGTGGACGATTAAGAAAGGAATTGATGAAGGAAGAGCAGTAAATCTTAAAAATAAGGGTCAGGATTTATCATGAGCCCTCGATAAGCATGATTTCTTCCTTGCTTTGTGACATGCTGGATAGAGTGACAAGAGTGTGGTAGGCGGCTATACCCAGACTGGATTCTCATCTTGTTGAGGGTAGAGATTTCTTCTTCTTCATTGCTGTATCTACAGGGCCAAGTACAGTGTTGGCAGATAGCAGGCACTCTATAATATTTGAAAGAATAAATAAAGGAAGACAAACTCAGAGTGGGCCTGCTGAATTTGAATTTTCATCCTAACAACTGACCTTTCCATTCCACGAAACGAGCTATTTAGCAACATTCTCTAGCATATGGATTATCTCTGTCTATGGCATCCATTCTTCCCCCATCTGTTGAGGAATTTCATCCTCTTTCAAAGTCACATGAGGAGGCCTTGGTATATACTCTACACATGGTACAAATGGTATTTTATTAAAAAAAGATGTAACAATATCACCTAGATTTGGCAAATGTCATAAAAAAACTTAATTCGGAGATCAATTCTTATTTTTCCCCCCATTTGATAGAATAGATGCAATAGACGATATTAATTTGGTTCCCTGACACGCACAAAACCTAGCAGTATTCAGTATCAGGCTTGTTTGCTTTTATTCTTAAAGAATCTGAAGGGAGTTGACATTTTGTTTCATTCATTCACAGTCTCTTTTTTCATATCTAATGAACACACTCCACAACAATGGTCCTCAGATCTCCGCCATCTGCAGGGGACGGCACACAGGTCATAGGCTAAGAACAACACCACATCAGTATTGAATAAAAAAGTGGGACTTCAAAGGCAGAGCTGGCTATGAGGTCTATGCTTTCAAGACCTCGTAGCTAGTTCCTCCTGTTTATTATTTTTTGTTTGATTGGATGATAATGTAGTATGTCATTCCATGGTCCATGACCTGTGGTCAATTCCCTATGGAGGAGGCAGATTGAGGAATATTTTTGTGAGCATATTTGTCCTGGTAGGGAAATAATAAAAACAAGAAGGGTAGACGCAAGAGATGTCTGCAGAGAGGGAATGAAGTCCTCTATTATCGAGAAAGATGATCTTGGGGGCTCGGCCAAGAGTGTTTTTATCTAGATGGTGGTAATGATAATGATTCTGTCTATAAATAATGTGGGCAAGAGGGAGATTTTTGTTAGTTTGTTTCTCTGTCCCTAGTGCATTGCACTGTTTTCTCTTATCATTGTGGTAGGCAGGTCAGACTCATCCCCACACTACCACGATTAGAGTACATTTCTACCTCTGAATTACCAGGGCATCAACTTTTTAAAGTGTTGAGCTAGTGAATTAAGTCTTAATGGAAAAATTTTCTCCTAATATAGGACCTCTCTGGGCTATGAATAATTAATGTCAATTTATAGCTCAAGGGATGTCTCAGAGGAATCAATATGGTAAATTAACATCCCCCCTCGGACCCCCTTCCCCCAACAACAAAATCTTTTTTAGGTATAATTAAGCCTCAGGAAGACCTATACCCTCTTTTTAAAAAAATCTTACATATAATTAACATTGGTTTTAGTTTTATCGTATTTTACATTTTATTAAATATTCTTAAAAGCTAGAAGCCGCACAGAAGTGGTCCATGTTTTAATGGACCTGTAAATTGAATGATTAGGAAGATACAGCTCTTACTATCATGGATGAGACTCTGGTAAGGCAGAGAGAATAAAATAAAAAAATGCCAGGATAAATATATTCTGAAATAATTCTCCTCTTGCCCTTCCCTCAGCCTGTTCTTAAGAAGGAGATGGAGAATGTTGTTTTCTGAGGCTACATCTACATGTCAAAAGAATGTCCAAGCTTTTGATGATGATGATGATAATGCTGTGACACCAACTTTTACATTCAGGAGAGTCGTATCTTGATATTTCAAATTTTAAGTCTTGCCTGGACAGGGCTCTTGCCTGTTCTGCAGCATATTAGACAGGACTAGGGATTCCATTGACGATCTCTGTTCTGACATCCCTAAATTTCCCATTTGCCCCGGTCTCTTTGCATCAGCCTGAGCATCGCCCGCTCTGGCCAGCCTCTACTTTTCTAGCAATCTCATCCGTCACGGGAACTGTCAACTGGGTGCCTTTGAGGCCTTGGGCTTGCCGAAGATGTTCCGAGGACAATGTCTATCTGTCATATATCATTAGCAGTTTTCCTGAACCCTGTGGTGAGGGAGGAGCAATTCTGGCCTTGGGGAAGGTACAGAGAATCAGAAAAGAGTCTAGGATAGCTAGCAAGTCTGATTTCTTGTGCTGAAGTTTGTACCATGCCCTACTGTCATCCTTTCATTCTAAAAAAGATATTGTTTCCTGTACTGAGCTAGGGCTCCTGCCCTTAAAAACCTTTCTCGCTAGTGTGGACAGATAGACTTGAGAACAAATTAATACGCTCCTTTGTTAGAGGAACTCCAGAGAACCATATGGGGGGTGGATAGCGGGCACAAGGGAGAGTGCTGGGGAAGGCTTTTTCAAGGAGGTGTGTGATGGTGTCTTCCAAAATGAGTTTATACCTGCTGGGTGACAAGGGTGCCTGGGCTATTCCCATCAGAGAGCAGGGGCAGTGAAAGCAAGCCCAGGGGAGTGGAGCCCGAGCTCAGTCCTGGGTCTTGGCAGAGGTTAACTGCTTGCTTGCTTCCTCCTGAGCCTGAAGTCTGGCCTCCTGAGCCTTCCAGTCTGGACTGGAAGCTGGAAAAACTTCCAGGTCAGAGGCAGATTTCTTCGCAGGCCTCAAAGTCATCTGTAGCCACCCAGACCTTCAAATCTTTCCAGGAGGTAGTGACTCATATGGCTAAAGAGATCCCTTTCAGGAAAGGAGCTTTTGATGACTCCTATCCCGGCTTCAGTTCAGACCTGCTCAGGGAGCTGCTGTCCGCTGTCAGCTGTGCGGGAACATTCTCTCCAGTAATGGTGTCAGCCAGTGCTCCTTCCTGCTGCTAGGAGACCTGAAATTATTACACTTGCACGTCTGTTTTCTGGAACATTGATGACTAAGAGAATTGAACCTTCCTCTACAAACAACATCTTTAAAAATTGTGACATGGTTTTGTAAAATGTAATCCCCAATAGACAGTTCTGTGGTTAAGACCTTCTGCTGGAATTGATGCCTGGCAAGTTTTTCTGGTGTCTGGATGTCTGTACCGGACAGCTCACATCTGCATAATAGTGGGGGCCCCCCTTCTTTCTCCAGAGTCCCCCCTACTTATCCTGGGAGTTTCCAAAGTTTCCATGTTCTCACAACAGCCTGCCAGTTTCAGTGCCACATGCCTCTACTCCCTTCCCCCTCCCATCTACTTTCCCCGGGAGCATGGGCTCTAGAAGCAGACCACATACCAGCTGTGCAGCCTAGGCAAGTTACTTAACCTTCTTGTGCTTTTACCTCCTCGTCTATGAAACCAGGACAATACATTTATTTGGAAGGTACAGTGAAGTATTTGTAAGATACCTAGCATGACACCTAATACGTAGTAGAGCTTAATAAATGTTAGATTAGGGGTGCCTGGGTGGCTCAGTCAGTTGGGTGTCCGACTCTTGATATCACTTCAGGTCTTGATCTCGGGGTTGTGAGTTCGAGCCCCGTATTGGGCTCCATGCTGGGCTTGGAACCTACTTTAAAAAATGTTAGTTTAAACAAACAAACAAATCAATATTAGCTGCTTTTTTCTAACCACTGTTAGCACTATTGCTGTCACAGCCCACATCCACCACCTGCAAAGTTGTTTGGTCAGGTCCCTTGCTATGTAGACCAATGTCCATACTCAGGGAGCAGCCTCTGAAAATTTCCCAAGTGGCCCACAACTTGGGGTGCCATGATGTTTATTTTCATGCCTCTGTGCCACATAATTGTGCCCTGGACCTGAAGAAGTCCGACTTCGACTCAGACTTCCACAAAGTCCCTCTTGAAGAGTTTCTGGCCTTTACTCCTCTAACCAAAGGTGTTTGCTTACACCCAGTTCATAAGCTTTTACTTTCCATTTTTCTCGTTAACTTTCCTGGCCCTTCTCCATACCATTATCTCCTCTTTCATCCTCTAGTTAGGAAACCAGAGTTCCCATGCACTCTGTGTGTGTGTGTGTGTGTGTGTGTGTGTGTGTGTGTGTCTGAGAGAGAGAGAGAGAGAGAGAAAGAACTGTGGTTTGAATGTGGGAGGGGGATGTGGAAGGAGAGGAGTATGATTTATGCTAGCAGCTGCCAGCCAAAATGCAGTAATATTGATGGTTCTATTATGAGAACATCCAGTTGGCACCATACGGGTTTTTTCTCTCTTTAAACCAGATTCTTAGAACAGAGATTTCTAATCTTTTGGAATTGAGATAGCAATTATTTTGAACAATACTCTGTGCTTGCAGTCTGAATTTGTTTTGAGACTTACTGGAGAATTCCTCCCCATCCCAGTGACGTGAGGAGCATTTTGGGCTGTCACATGTTGCCCCCTCAGAAGTGAAGGGTGAGAGTGACATGGAGAATCAGAATATGGAATGGTGTCCTCAGACTTCATGGACATGCTTGATGGACTTGGCACCATATCATGACTCTGTAGTCTGGGAGGGTGACAGTGACCTACGGGGATGGGCTGGAACACTAGGATGGGATGAACGTTGTTATGTGGTTCATTCAACACATGCTGGACTGTTTGATCTAGAATCCCCTATCAAATCTTGAAACAGACAGAAGTCAAACAAATAAATGCCTTACCCAATAGTTGTTATGAAACTTGCATTTGATTTGTTTAATTTTGTAGATTCTCGTTTTATAAAGTTCATTCTCCCAGAGGAATAAAACAATTAGGTTAAATTTCCAAAAGAGGTCAGCACTTAGGGCCCAGGGACCTCGTCAGCAATCTTAGATCCAGATAGAGACAAGAACCAAGGCTGTTTCCTATTATTTTTTTTTTAAGATTTTATTTATTTATTTGACAGAGAGAGACACAGCAAGAGAAGGAACAGAAGCAGGGGGAGTGGGAGAAGCAGGCTTCCCATGGAGCAGGGAGCCCCATGCGGGGCTCGATCCCAGGACCCTGGGATCATGACCTGAGCCAAAGGCAGACGCTTAATGACTGAGCCACCCAGGTGCCCGGCTGTTTCCTATTCTTATAAAATAATTGAAAACACAAGTCTTTGGCCATTAAATGTGTAAATGACACAACCATTTTGGAAAACAGTTTGGCAGCTTCTTAAAAAGTGAAGTCTACGCTTTTCATATGACCTAACCATTTTAATCCTAGATGTTTACTCAAGAGAATTGAGTTGAATTCCCTACAAAAACTTGTATGTGAATGTTCACTGCTGTTTTCTTTGTAATGGCTTCAAACTGTGGAAACAACTCAGATGTAAACGGTTGGATAAACAAATTGTGCTATCTAATGGAATACTACTCAGTAACGAAAAAGAATGAACCATTGACACAAACCACAATATAGATTAATTTCAAAATAATTGTACTGAGTCAAAGGTGCCAGACCCCCACCCACAAAATTGTGTGATTCCATTTCTATAAACTCCATAAAAATGTAAATTAACCTCTAGTGACAGAAAGCAGATCTGTGATTGTCTTAGGATAACGGAGGGTGCGGCAGGGAGGAGTAGGAGGAATGACTACAAAGGGGCAGGAGGAAACTTTTGGGCGTGAGGGATGTGTTCATTATCTTGAATGTGGTGATGGCTCTGTGTGTGTACGCATATGTCAAAGCTTATCACATCGTATACTTTAAATACACAGTCTACTGTGTGCCAATTGTGCCTCAATAAGGCTGTAAAAATGATTCTAAATAAAAACCAACTTTTAATATTTTTCCAATACAGAGCTACCTATCAGCAAATGTTATTTTCCTGGCTCTTTTAATTCTTATTCAGAGGATCCTAAAAACTTAGCTTCTAGCAGTGTGTCCCATGCTAGACTAGTCACGCTAAAAATTATCTCTTTCGCTATAATAATAAGGACAGCTGCATCCACTGAGAGCTTTTTGTTGAACAGGGATCTGCCAATGCTTCACTTATATTATCACATTCAATGCCAAGAGAAACTGCCCAGTGTAGGTGTTACTAGCTCCATTTTACAGTAGAGGAAATCAAGGCAGAGAGGTTAGGTAAACGGTTCAACACAAGAACACAAGTGTGGAGCGTCTTGATTCAAAACCACAAACAGTCCTGCTTGCGGGCTCTTCCTCCTTCACCAATAGGTCAGAACTACACATTTATGTGACAGAGGCAAAGGATTAATGCAGAAACAGGGCTTGTTTCAGTAACCCTCGGGCAGTTTCCCATGCTCTTTGTTTGGCTTCCTGGCCCTCTGTGACACTAATTCTTTGTTTGAGCTTTTAATTTCCCCACAGCATAGTCTCCCTGCCTGCTTTCTAGATTTCCTCTTACCCTGCTCATCATCCTAGATTCTGAGCTTGCTGGCTTTATGATCTTCAGTCCCTGCCCTGTGCAGGGGGTTTTGTCTGATGACTGACTCTGCTTTGAATAATTACACCTGCCGGATTCTTCAGGTAGAAGAAATCTGTGGACCAGGAAAAGATGGATCCCGTTCAAGATCAAGACATGTGTCAAATCTCTGCAAGGGATACAGAGTAAAAGGACAAGGTAGACAGACAAAATAAAAGGGGTCAAAACAGGAGATTGGCAGGAGTTCAGGTAAAATGTATGAGGCAGAGGACTGGTAATACTAACTTTTGCTGAAAAATCCACAGAGCAGGAGGGCGTCTGTGGGCCCTGCTGAGTGCTGGGCAGGTAGAACTGGCAGGACGAGAGAGCAGGGTTGACTGAGCAGCCTCTGAGGAACCCCTGAGACAAGTCTTTCAGGAGGCAAGCTGTCCACCAGTGCATCTAGGAACGGATGGCCCCAGGCCCCGGGCCAGCTTTGCCTGGGTTGACAAGGATCTCCAGAAGGCCCTAAAAATATGGCTTCACAGTCTTTTCACAGTTCTGCCAGTCTCTCAGATTATTTTGGACTCTCTCTTTTTTTATTTTTAATCAGTAGGAGAAAAAAGAAAGATGACAATAAAAACCATATGGAGGCCTCTTCTCTGACTGAAACCCTTTGATCTTTTCTCTAAATAGAAGAAAGTAACCTTCCCACTCTGAAGACATTCCAAATGTTTTTCAGCCCCTGGATAAACAAATATCTCAGGTAAATTTAATACCATGCTTCACTCCTTCATCGGTTTGTTCAAACACTAACTGAGCACTCACTAAGTGCCAATATCTATGTCAGGATCTGAAGGGACCAAGCAAAATTCCCAGTTGTTGCCTACTCTGAGTCCACAGTCTATTAAGGGAATTAACAGTGAAAAGATAGTGACAGTGAACACGAGAGAATTCAGGAATCCTCAAGAAGGGACATTTAGGCAGTGGTGGGAGTGAGAAAGGGAGGTAGAAGTTCAAAGGAGCTTCCTGAAGGACGTGATACAGGAGTCAAGAAGAAAGTCATTCTTAGTTTTCTTAGCAACTCATTCTCCTAAGAAGAGTCAACATAGAGAACTTGTGATCCAAGAACCTGGAATGTCTTCAAGAATCAACATGCTCGAGGGTGAGTGAGTAAATTAACAGCTTTGGGAAAACGGGGGTGTTCGCTCATTTGTTCATTTTCTCATTCACTCACTCACTCACTCACTCAATAAATATTTATTTATTGCCAGGTGTGGTACTAGACACTGGGGTTTCAGAAATGAATAATTTGTTTATGGGTAGACAGTAAACATTTGTTAATCTATAGTTTATGGAAGATATTTATCCCCTGCCACAACGGTCGCTTGTTAACTATTATCAGAGCCAGGCTACTGTTCTAGATTGTTCTAAGCCAGCATGATTTTTCTCCTTGGTTATTACTGAAACAATGCATACTGACAGAAGGACCCTGGCACGTGGATACCTATTTTCTAAATGTTTGTGAAGAAGCTGTAGAAATACATACGATCTAATGGGCGAAGGGCAAATCTATATTTTTGTGTGTAGAAGATAATAATCACTTTTAAGAAATCAGTTTTAGCGAAGTCCTATAAATCGATACCCTTTCTGAAAATCTATTGTACCTTTCAGATTTAAAGGATATATCCATTCCATTGTTTAACTTTGGAAGCTGTGCTGCCAGTTTTATGATTGTGAGTCTAGTCTTAATGCTCTATGCTAATCTACTATATACATCAGGCTGGAAGCTTATCTTGACAGGAAAACTTGGAGCAGGCCTTGTGGAATGATTTTGGCATCACACACTGAAGTGGAAAATATTCACAGGCTGCAACAAAGTCTGGCTTGAGTTGCTGTAGGAAAGGCAGCAACTGGCCGGGAGACAATTAGTGTAGGAAAGTCCTGGGTGCCTCTGCGAGAGGCCAGCAGGATGGTACTGTACGCTGAGAGGGGGCAGGATCATGGAGTCATGTGTGTTTTCAAGAGAATTGAGAGGAAGAGCAGCTATGCGAGCCAAGTTAGAAAAAGAACACAACCACTGAGCCCTTCCATCATGGTCTTTCTCATCCAAAACTCTTCATGTGCAAAAAAGAAGATGCCAAGTGAAGAAAGAATACTTCAGGGGTTTTAAAAGATGAAGCCTAGAAAAACCCTTAGGCACAGGTGTAACTGCTTAAGTGAGTGCATGAAACCAAAACAGGGCAGAAAATGCCCTTTCGTTTGTCTTGGAAAGGTTTTGAATCTATTCTGTAACAATTCTAGTAAAAACGTAAGTGCTTATTTTTCTGTGTATGGGCCTGCTTCGTGAGAAATGTGTTTTTGTTTGGTAGGGTGCTTGGTTTTGCTTTTAATATCCTTGTAAGCTCTGAGGTTTGTCACTGAAAAATATTTAGCAATGCTGATTTCTAGGATGAAAGACAATGGTGGTATATATATTTTGACTCGTTGTTGAACAAAATGCCAGGGACTTGGTGACGACCTCTTGAGTTGCTGTGACTGGTTGCTTGTGTGGCTCTCTTGGAAAAAATGGAGAACTCCTGACTGTTTGCTTCCCTGGACCCAGCCGTCTAGGGTAAAATGAAATCTGATTAAGGCAGTATGGAAAATCCATTTTCACACTCCCTGCCTCCCCCAAATAGAGAAACGTTTATAATAAAAAAGTGTTCACAGTGTTCACAGAAGTTGATCCTATTGATCAACTTGAGTCACAGATTATGCGCAGTTGAAGAAGGCTGAAGCAGCTCCCCAGCCACGCAACCATAAGGAATAATGAATCGTCCATATGCGGGGGCGTGGGGAGAGGAGCTGTTGTGACCCTGCCTTCCCAGTTATGGGAGAGGGGATGCATAATCCAGAAGGAGCTGAAATATCATTCAACTGTCAACTCCTTAACAGCAAAGAACATGCTTTGTCTTTGATTTCCTCATGCCTAGCATGGTGTCTGGAACATAGTATGTGGTCATTGTTAAACTAAACTGGGCTAACATTCTGAATTCTATGACGAATATAAAATATTGAATGAGCTCCACACTTTGAAACTAAGAAGAGGCAGAAACTATATAAGGAGTATTGACCATTTCAAGGAGAGAAAGGGAAGCTCTTGTCAGGATAACATTTGCTAGAGGACACTTCTGAGATGTTGGCGGTGCTTGATGGCCCACAGGAACAGTGGTTTTCGGGGAGGGCACTTCCAGCACAGCGAAAGTGGGAGGAGCTGCATTCAGGTGCTGCTTGAACATGAAGTTCAAAAAATACCCAACAGCCAGTGCTGAAAATACGTATTAATGCATTCATATTAACAGTTCGGCACTGGGCAAAGCCTACCAATCCCAGGCAGCCCTGGCCAGCTTAAGCTCTGCCCTCCAGCCCTCAGAGTTTGCCGGCATCTGATGCCACCAAATACCAAGGAAGTTTTCTATAGATGCTGTGTCAAAGTACCACAGATGATGCAGTGGCTTAAAACAACACAAATTTCTCTTTTTTACATTTATGGAGATCAGAAGTCACAAATCCAGGTGTCAACAGGGCTGCCTCCCTTCTGGACAGAGGCTGTAGGGGAGAATCCATTTCCTAGAATTTTCTAGCTTCTGGAGGCTACCTGCATTTGTTGGGTTATAGCACCTTCCTTCATCTTCAAAGCCAGGAGTGTAGCATATTTAAATGTCTCTCTCATTCTCTCTTTGTCTCTCTCTGACCTCTGCCTTCATCATTACATCATCTTCTCTGACTCTTTTTCCTTATAAGGAAGGACCCTTGTGGTTACATTGGTTACACCCAGAAAAACTCCCTATCTCAAGATCCTTAACTTAATCACATCTGCAAAGTCTCTCTTGCCATGTAAGGTAACATTTTCACAGGTTCCTGAGATTAG
The DNA here is from genome assembly GCF_054177405.1 of Leptonychotes weddellii. Taxonomy (NCBI): domain Eukaryota; kingdom Metazoa; phylum Chordata; class Mammalia; order Carnivora; family Phocidae; genus Leptonychotes; species Leptonychotes weddellii. The sequence goes on from NC_138373.1 coordinate 84,383,434, forward strand.
GATATGGACATATTTGGGGGTGGATCATTACAGGGCTCTGCTTGATAGTTACTCTCCTTGTTCTTCTATCACAGCATTAATTCATGGTACACTGTGGATCCTGAAATTCTGAAGGATTTTATTTAAGATTTGATCAGATTTTAGCCAATTAGATTCATTTCACATTTTAGTGAGCCCATATATGAAACAGTGTTAGATGTCAAATAATTGTAATACCAAAACAACCATGTAGAATGGTATCTTGAGTTTTCCTTCCACGGACACTGACAATCGTTTCCTTAACTGCCAAAATTAATGCATTAATCCTAAGAGTCTGAAAAGTGTTAGTCTGTTAGTTAATTGTTAAGACCTTAATAGAGTGAGGTCTGAAACTGAAAAAAATAAGATGATTTATATATATTAAAATGTTGCAATACTTTAAATACAAATGTCAAGAACTCTAAAGGTTTTAAGAATTTACTGTACTTTCTAGTTAACATGTTAACCTGCTGAAGTTTTATGGATGCTGGTAGAAGATGTGAGACTGCTGGATCAGAGACAATGGATAGTTTATCACTTCCAGCAATGGCAGTAGCCAGAGTGTCAGCATTTTGCACCCCCTGAACTCTAATTCCCACATGCCCATTCAAAGGCAGCCAGATGACACCTGCACACTTAGTGGGTTGTGTTACATGGGATGAATATTGAACTTAGGGAACTTGAATTTTTTATAACAGGCAGTAAACATGCTTGTCCTTTGCCCCAGAGGGAGACATTCTCTATCTTTCAAAGCTGTTTCTTATTCAAACATTCTTAAAAATATAGTCTGGAACAAAGGCAATAAGTGCCTTGTTCCTAATGCATGCAGAAACATGGGAGAACCATGGAGAATTGTTTCCCAATGATAGATATTACCAACCTTTATTTTTAAAAACAAATCTCTTTAGGCATCTATACCTGAATGTTCTGTACAAACCTCAAATTTATCTTAAATTAAAATCTTATTTTACCTTTACTAAACTCCTTTTCCTTTATTCCTCTTTTTTAATTATTGTAACCACTACCTGTTCACATTTTCAAACCTGAAAGCTGGTATTTATTCTAGTTTCTCCCCTCCTCCACATACAAATATAACTGTCAAGAGCTATCTTTATTAAGTCATGTATATCTCTTTTTTTTCTCCTTGTCACTAGTATAACTATCAAAGTTCAGGTTTTCCATCATCTTTCACCTAGACCATTGATTTCTCAAGGGGGGTCCATAGACCAGTGCAGATCCATGACAAACTTTTCACCAATTTACAGTAAAATGAAAAAAAAATTAAAAAGTGAGTTTTGCATGAATCCACAATTATTCAACTAAAAGACATGGACTTTTAAAATCTGTAGTTATTACTTTCCTTTTTTTTGTGATACAACAAACTTTATTATATATAACAAGGATAATTAATCTTTAGAAGTCAATGAGGAATTGGAGTAGTTAGTGAAAGGGAGCAAGAGGGGGTTTCTGGACTGTGGGAAATGCTTAATCTGAATGCTAGATACATAAATGGGTTGTTTGTAAAAATTCATTGAACTATCACTTATGAGCTTTCGGCTATGTGTCTTTTACATAAATAAGTTTTTAAAATATCCTTTATATTATGAGATCATTGTGATGCTAGAGGGCAGTGCTTTTGTAAAATGCCCTTATTAACATAACAAAGCTCTTTTTAAAAGTTTTTAAATAAAATGTGATCCTTTGTTAAACCCCTAGATTAAAAAAAAAAAAAATTCACTGGCCCAAATCCCAAATTCTGGGACCCTCAGAAATCATTCCTAACTGGGTTCCCTACCTTCAGATGCCTTCACTTTCAAGACATTTTCTGTAATTTTGCCCATGACTATTTCTATGGTATTCCTTAATAGGCTTTCAGGGACCTTCACCAGGTTACTTCTAAATGCTGAAGGGTGCATTTCCTTTCCTGAAGTACATAGGTGAATTTCTCACCTTTCTAACTTGCACTTAGACTTTTGAACTTTTTTTTAGATTTTTTTTTTTTTTAATTTGAGAAAGAGAGAGAGAAAGCACCAGAGGGGGGAGGGTCAGAGGGAGAAGCGGGCTCCCCACGGAGCAGGGAGCCCTATGTGGAGGTCTATCTCAGGACCCTGGGATCATGAACTGAACTGAAGTCAGATGCTTAACAGTCTCGGCCACTCAGGCACCCCAGACTTTTGAACTTTTATACATACATCTCTTTGTTTCCAAACCACTTAGTTATTACTTCCCTCCCAACTCTGTATCTGATAGTGCCTATAGACAATAGATCTTTATACTTCTATATGGAAATGCATTGAACTGTTTTTTTCCCCACTGGGTTATAATCTTCTTGAGGGCAGGGACTGTTTTATTTGTGAGGGCCTAGCATAGAGTAGATGCTCAGCAATTGTATATTAGATGTATCTCTTTGCTATTCCCTGTATACAGATGAATCATGAATCATATATTATCGTCTTTTATAAGAAGGGACCTTGTTTTATTTGCTTTTGTAACAACAGAACCTCTTTGTGCAAAGGTTAGAGCACAGGCTTAATAAAATTTGTTAATTGAATGAAAGAAAGAAAGAAGGAAAGGAATTATTTTCAGAACCTGAAGCTTTCAGTTTTTTACTCTAGATTGGCTTCTAAGAGAAAACCTCAGGGACTGAGGCTACTTCTGGGCTATAGGACATCAAGACTTCTTTTATTTGCTCTAATTTCAGCAATCTCTACTCAAAGCACAAACCCTACCTCTAAGTCTTTTATTTCCTCCATTTCAAACATGGAAGAAAACCACAGTGAAATCAACTAAAAGGCAGTCAAACTTTTAACCCATCTAATACCTTGGAAAAATTACAACCTCCCTACCCACCAAGGTTCTGCATAGACCATAACGTGCTCTTGTGCTCACATTTTCCCATTCACAGAGAAGGCAGGAGGAAAATGAGCTCTCTCTTTTTTTCCAGTCCAACAGCATAACCTGGCTATTGTTATAACCAGAGAAGTCAGATAGTGGGGAACCCTAAGGTCCATGTATTATTCAGGGTTCTCCAGAAAAGCAGAATCAGTAGGAAGGATTATATATAAAATTCATTCTCTCTCTCTCTCTCTCTTTCTCACTTTCAACTCGGGTGGTCCAGGAGGGCCTGCTGAGAAGGTAACCTATGCTCAAACACTTGAAGGAGAAGACTGTTCTTTTAGAGAGATAAGTTAATCAGTAGGTTTTAATGTGGCTTCCTTTCAAGAAATAATGGCTTCTCAATAAGATAAAATCCAGAGGCTCTAAGGTTTTGCACTGGAAGGAATATTTTATGATCATTGATGGCTCTTTGAAAAGCCAGGGGGAGCATCTGGGTTGTGAATGATCAGAAGATATTCCTTCCAGTGTGAAATCTTAGAGGCTACCCAGCATCAATACCCACTGGCTCTCTGAGACTAACTTCTAAAAACTACTGGATTTTTGCAAAACACAACTTGAATTTTATCATTTTTATCCTCAGAAATATTTAATGGATCTCCATTTTTTTTTTTTTTAACAGAAAAGAAAAGTCATAATATAGCTGTAGTTAGGAGTCCCAGATGCTCAGGTAAAATCCTCTGCCCAGTGTTCCAGTTATTAGGAGAAGGTGCCACTGAGATTCTGATGCTCTGGCTGAGACCCCCTGGTCATAGCCTCCAAACAGGCAGGGGTGAGGAAAGGGCCCTAGGACTCTACAGATCTAGCTGGCCCATATCCGCTCCTCCTGCACCATACTCACAGCCTCCTCACTACCATCAGTCTTGGGGCCATTGGAATTAAACTCATTTCATCCTTCAACCCTATTTATGTAGTACCCCAAGAAGCCCAACATGGCAAGGTAATCCCACATCCCTACACTTTATTGCCCATATAGCTCTGTATATCTCCTTTTATGACCCCATGGCTCATCTCTCTCCAATGCCACAACAGTTCCACTCTGTCTCCTGGAACTCAGAGTCAGCCATCAGCAAAAATCCCTTATGTCCTCAACCTCTTCTATGAACATTTCTTTTACTTCTGAATCCCCGTCACTTCACCTCATTAGCTGAAGAACTGGTTCTCCCTCTCCTCTTCCTCTTTCAACTGATGCCTGTTTTCTCTCCTTATTGTTGTGTGGAGATAGGTTAGATGCTTTTCTTGCTCCTCATTGCTACTTTCAGGTCTTTTTCCTTCTTCCTGATTATAAACCCCAGCTTTATGTCTGAAGTCATCAAACCATCGAACTACCTAGTACCTTCTTCTTGCTGTTGTTGTCTAAGACACCCTGGGCCACTCTCCCTAATTCCTTGAACTTTTCATTTCTTGGCTTATAGTCACTGAATCCAGCATTGTCTGTCATAATTTTAGTGAATTCATTATTCTTGCCAGTCCTTCTACTCCCTTATTCCTCGTGGCCTCCTTGGCTCTAATGATCTCATTCTTTACCTTACCTCAGCCATTAGCTTCCTGGCCACAGCCAAACCTTCATCATTACTAATAATTGCAACCTCTCTACAATCTCCATTCAAGTTCCCACTCTCTGATCACCCTCTTCTAAGTTTCCAGTTTATTCTCCATTCCAAAATTCTTCCCACCCGATAGGCTCTGCCATTCCATTAATCTTATCACCTTTTCACTCCCCCCTCATGTCTTCATATCCCTTCTTTCTTAGTTTATATTCTATGGTCTGATGTTGGAGCAGTGTAAGGAAATAGGATCAGGAGGTATTTACAAATATTTGTTTAACATTAACTTAGAGATCGGGCGCCTGGGTGGCTCAGTCGTTAAGCGTCTGCCTTCGGCTCAGGTCATGATCCCAGGGTCCTGGGATCGAGTCCCACATCGGGCTCCCTGCTCGGCAGGAAGCCTGCTTCTCGCTCTCCCACTCCCCCTGCTTGTGTTCCTGCTCTCGCTATCTCTCTCTCTGTCAAATAAATAAATAAAATCTTAAAACAACAACAACAACAACAACAACAAAACATTAACTTAGAGGTCTATCAATGTCTGGGGGTAGGGCAGAGGAGAAACACTCAAGCCTGTTCCCAGCTCATCTTCTATTGTCCAAGAATCCCATTTTAGTTTTAAACTTGTACATCCCAATTTAGTGTTCCCTGATACTCATATATACCACTCGGGGGAGGAGTGTAGATCACCTCTTCAGGTTTCTAACTATATGCAGTCCTCCTTCTGAGGGAATTCTGCTAAAGGCCTTTCTCCAGGGATTCAGTAAAATTTCAGGGCTATTTCAGTGTCCCTTATGGATTTAAGTTGCTGGCTGTTGCTTAGTTGCTTACCCTTGAATTTGGCTTTGGGAGTTAGGGAAGCCTTCAAGCAAAGGAGGTGACATTTGAACTTGGCTTTGAAGGATCAATAGGATTTTGCCAGAAGTGATGGAAGAATTCTAAATGGCAAGAAGGATAATTACTGGCAACACTTTTTCTGCTTCATAATATTTAGGAAAATTTAGATCTCTGCCCCTATATATTCATACATCATATGTTTATGGCTAAAGCAAATATGATTAACTAGATAAAACCCAACTTTATAAATCTACTTTTTTATGTGGAAAGTAAATATTTTTAAGAACAAGGCTTGATTTATTTACATTTTTAATTAAATGAAAATTACAGATAAAAGATGCTATACCACTCATCTTCCTAGGAAAAGAAAATATTTCAATGTAATTAAAAGGACGCCTCAAATTATAATTAGATTTGAAATTTAATTATGACTAGAATACTTCATCCTTATGCATACTGACACCTTGTTGATACATAACCTTTAAAGTATTTTTATTATATTTACTCTGGGATCTTAATCTGTGGACTAAATAAAATCCTTAGATTCCTAAGAAGTATTTGAATTCAGCATGGAATACAATGTGCTATTTTTTTCTGGAAAAAAATACTGTGTTTTAGAATTCCTATTTTGACCATAGCTGAATCTTAGAACAACTTCCAGCTGAAAAACATTCTAAAAATCTCGAGCAGGTATGGGTTAATATAATAACAACTTTCTTAGCAAGAGAAGACCCTTGGATTCATACCTGATGGAGTTGCTATCTTTCAAGTTGAAAGGACTCCAGGAATTCCAGTACATATTCAGGAACCACATTTTCCAGAAGGAAATATCCTCTTATGGAATGGCAAACATGTATGTTTTATATATATGATATAAAATTGTATTATAGCTATTTGATGGAATCTCATCTGCAGTGAGTTCTGGTTAAATAAATTTGCTATAATTAACTTCCTGTGGCACCATTTGACACTTCTTACAGCTTAGAAAACAATGACTTTCACAGTAAAAATGATTTAGTTATAATATGCCCTGATAGAAATGTTTTGATATAAAGATCCCCAATATGCAATTATTACTAGCTTGATTTGGAAAATATTATATGATAAAAACTATTTGAAGAATTTCCACTGTAGCTTATATGGTGTTGAAGAATGCCCTTAATATAAATTGAAGGTCTTTATTCATGAGCCAAAGTCTGAATTCTTAGCCTTTGTGGAAATCTTTATTTTAAAATACTTACTTGTTAATTAAATAATCAAATACATATATATTGAAACCTTGTCATGTGCTAAGCAGTTCCAGAGTTTTGTGGAGCATATGGTGGCCCTAATTTAACCAGTTATTAAATTGATTGGCCTTCGTGGCAGCAAAAATAAAAAGCTTGCTTTTAGAAATTCATGAAGAAAAGTACAAAAACAACAAAGTTTGATCATCTGAAATAGACTCATTTTCATTCTACTGAGTTTGAACTTATATGCCTCACTTAGCCCCTCCTTTCTGAACCAATTTTCACCAGACAACTTCTCCTAGATGAACTGAATTTCTACAAATGGCCTGCCTCTGTGGTCCTCTGTATAGGCAAACCTCTCATTGAAGTCCTTATCTCTTTTGAAGGGACTTCAAAGGTCCATTGAAATCCAAAACTTTCCTTGAAGTTAAGTCAAGTTTTGCCTGTTTTAGGGCTGCAGGATTTCATCCAGAAAAGCCTAGGTGGTTAACAAGGAAAGAGCATGTTAACCTGGTTGGATTTCATCACAAGTAGAATTTGGTCTGACAATTTTGGCTCTGTTAGGGGGTTTAAAGCATATTCAGCTGTGGAAATGATAAAAGGATTCCCCTACCTGGTTTTATCGTACAATAGCTGAAAGACCAGCAGGTATTTCCAAGCATCTTTTAGTGCACATCCCAAACTGCTACACCAGCTGGGTCTTCAGTGAATGAAATCACCCTGCTGTTAAAGCATTTGAATCCCAGTCAAAGTCGTTGACAGTAAAAATCCAGGTGGCTATGCAAATTGGTCATTTCCTTAAATAGTAATTTGGGTTTCACCAGGTGAGCCCTGCTAATAATGACAACCAACGTCTGTGTAGTGTGTTTCAATTCACAGAATAACTTTTATGTGTATTATCTCAATTAGTCTTCGCTACAACCCTGTGAGACAAAGAAATGGACATTCGGAAGGATGAAGTGACTTGCCCAAGGTTACACAGGTAGTAAGTGGTGAGCCAGGATTTGAACCCAGACATTTGAAGCTCAGACACAGTGAGCTTTTCCTTAGAGTAAGAGTGACTGCTAGGGTAGATGATTATGGATTCATAGATCTTGATTCAAAGAAACAAGAGCTCTGGCTTTGTCTTCATGGGGAATCCTATTTCCATAGGTCCCTTTGTGAAAATAGGATAAGTTATATTTTGAGCTCTGAGCTCCTTTTACTACATCTTATTATTTTTTCAAGAAAAGCTGGAAATTCGGATTTTCGTGGACCCCATCCCAAGTTTTAAATGTTGACAGTTATGTTAATTTGAGCCATTGTTCCCAACTCTTCATCCCTTCGTAGGAGTAGAATTACATGTCCACAGCTTTTACCATGTAACTCTTCAGGGGTTCCCAATAGAACAGATAGAATATATATCACTTACCGCATTGGTTTGGGATTTGGTCATGTGATTTGGATCACCCAATGAAATCGTGGGAAAACGTGAGCTGTGGCTTTATGAAGCACCTTTTATTTCCCACCCACTTTCACTCCTGCATTTACCTCGAGAAAGGCTCCTTCTTCAGTCTTAGACTGAGGAGACAAATGGAGCAGCCTGGAACTTTACCTGCAGATTGCAATCAAGCTCAGTCAATTCCAGAAGATGCTTATGGATTCCTGCTGAGCCCAGCAGAGCCCCAGCCAGCAGGCAAGCTGGAGTTGTTTGCTGGGCAGCAAATCTTGACCAATTTAAACATTAAAAAAAATTGCAGCCCAAATTAAGTAAGTCTAGAGAGTGTATGCAGCCTGTGGACCACATCCTGGAATTTGTGCAATGGACCTTTGGCAGTATCTTTGCCAAACCTAGTGTTTAGATCTCTGAGGAAAAAAAAAATGTATCACATGTTGGGTACACCTAATAGTTAGAGAAAAGAGGCTGTTAATTTAAGCCTGGCACCTAAACAACCCCTGTGCTCTTTTCCAGAAGAGATATAAAACTAAGGCCTACAACTAATTGAAGATGTGGGAGTGATAGGAGAGATTTTTCTCATCATTTACTTGGATTAACAGAATCAGCCTACATTTTCCTCTGTCAGCATTATTCTGCACATAGAAAGCCTATTCCTTGGAGAAGGAATTTGTTTTCTATCATCCATGTTTGTTTACAGTCAGAAGTTTTTAGAGTCCCTGAGAAGAGTTAGAAGATTTGGACCTATATTTAACATTTCATCCTTCTTCACTCTGAAAGAGGAATCTTAATTGTGGAGAGAAATATCCCATGCTTACTTCGTCCTGGGGAAAAGCAGTAATTTATTTTACAGAACAAACATCACCCGGGGAATTAAATAAAACTTACTCTCTACAGAATTCAGGAGGCAAACAGCATAGGCAGACACACAGCAGAGAGAATGGCAATAAGCTCCAGTTGTAGAGATATAAGCTTGCAGATACCTCCTTGCCATTGATAAGACTGAGTGAGAGAGGGTACATCAAATCTGGAAACAGTTGCCTCCCCCCCAAGCAAAGCCTTCTATACCTAAGACGAGAGCAGTTGTGCACATCGTCTAGTCTGGATATGACCAGGACCTTTCATCTGAGCCGTCTCATTTTTATGAATGTTTGATATTATGGCGAGGACTAAGAGCACACTTCTGCATAAATACACTCCTTACTGATCATGCTCAGCTTCCCCAGGCTAATGCAGCCTGTACTTTCCTAATCTTGGAGCAATAGAACTAGTATGAGAGTCAATTACCCTAACTTCTATGTGGGTCAGGCTAACAGGTCCTTAGACCAGTTAGCAGGTGTATCCTGCTATAATTGTTTCATTTTTATTGTGATAATTGTCCTGAAGGAGAAATACAGGCTTCTCTCAGGCTGTATTATTACAGATCCCAACTAGACGGAGACATCAAGAAAAGATCACTGAATAAATGACGTTTAAATGCACTTGAAAGAAGGGTGAGTGGTATTTAGCCTCAGAAAGGAATGTGGCTGTGGGGTTATATGGAATGTAAGGGGTTGGGGAGAGAATAAGAGTAAGGGAGAGGGAGGGAGAGGGACGGGTGGGGGGAGAGAGAGAGAGCGCAAGAGCACGTGTGTGTGTGTGTGTGTGTGTGTGTGTGTGTGTGTGTGTGTGTACGGAGAGCTGCAGAGAATGAAAATATTTGAAGCTCTGTGCTAGTACTTTTTAAGGGGGTTACAAGTTTTGAAAAAGTATCCCGTGAGATGATTCTGATCTCTTTCCTATGCCCAATTTAGAAACAATGTTCTATGCCATGAACAGAAAAGAATATTTGAAGAGGTTAAATATTGGATGAAGTGTGAAGTAAAATCAATAAGTATTATGGTTAAGAGCCTGGAAATGAATATCAAACAGACTTGTTTTAAATCTCAGTTCCCTACTTACTAGCTTTGTGACCTGGGGCAAGTTACTTGTTTAACATCTCCAACTTTCTTTTTTTTTTTCATCTGCAAAATAGGGAAAATAATGTATATGTTCGAGTCCAGTGTAAGGACTAAGTGAAGCAGCAGATGTAAACTGTTTAGCATTGCGACTGTCAGATTGCAAGCATTCAGACCATGGTAGCAAACAGATCCAGACAGTTCTGTGGATGGCTGCACCTCAGGGCACAGTGAGTGGGAGCTTGAGGGAGTGATAATATTATATTTGTAAAGGTCTAATCTGTGTACATAATCAACTCATTTATTAAGAATTTGAACCTGCCCTTCACGTTATTTTATTTTCTCTTTGGCAGGTGTATCTGTTTTCTAGGGCTGCTGTAAGAAAGTAGCACAAACTGTGTAGCTTAAAACAACAGAAATGTATTCCTTTGTGGCTCTGGAGGCTAGAAGTCCAAAATCAAGGTGTTAGTAGGGCAGTTCTGTCTCTGAGATTCTGGGGAGAATCTTCCTTGCCTCTTTTTGGCTTCTGGTGGTGGCATCAAACCTTGGTGTTCCTTGGCTTGCCTATCAATCATTCCAGTCTCTGCCTCTGTCCTACCTGGCCTTCTCCCCAGTGTGTCTTTGTCTCTTCTCTTCTTATAAGGATACCTACTGTATTTTCACAATGACCTCATTTTAACTTGGTTACATCTGCAAAGACCCTATTTCTGAGTAATATTACATTCAGAAGTACTGGGAGTTAGGGCTTCAACCTATCTTTTGTGGGGGCACAATTCCAACCCACAGCAGTAGGTGAGTGAGTGGTTATATGACAGGCCTGTTCACTATTAATGGGGGGGGGGCCCTTTTTCTGTGGCAAGTTGAGGTTTCTAATCATAAATGACTGAGGTACCCCATTCTTTCAGTTCCTAGAGTTCTAGACAGGCCTGGATTATTAAATTAGAGTTCTGAGTCCTTTAAGTCTATTTTTCTCAGTTCTAAAAGTCTTCTTGAGGATAATCTCAGGCCTTGTCAAAATTTTCATATCTCTTATGACAAAGAAAGGGGTTGAGGAGATCTATACACTAAGAGAAGTTAATCATTTTTAAAACGAATTATGCCAGAGGGAGGATGATATAAAACAACCTATTATCTTGACTATAGATTCTTAATGTAGCTCATTTTAATGGGTATTATTGGAAGGTTCGTGATCTTTTGGTTGTTTTTAAGATTAAACCTAAGTTATAACATTGAGCATTCCTGCTTCAGTGGGAACTTCTGCCCTCCTGTATTCTTTATTCCATCAATGTGGTGGGGTTCTTATGTAGAATTTATAGTGATGAGGTAGATACACTCTCATAAAGGAATGAAAATCTATTTAGGATTTTTAAAATTAAGGAATTTTCCCTAGGCTAGATAATATTTAGAATACTTTAATCATATGTAGAAAAAAGATTTCAGACCCACAGTGAAAAAGCAAAGGGTTTACATACTCTTTTGCTCTAGGTTGTATATCACTAATATACATTAATGTATATTACTTTTGTAATATTAGATACCCCACCGATGTGTTTGATCAAGCCCTATTGCCTGATGGTGGGAACCTCCCTATCTGCTCGGCCTGGCTCAGCCACAAGTAAGGATGGATGAAGACAGAGTAATGCTTTCAGTTTATTGCCACACCCTGGCAGGGAAATTTGGGGCCACCATTCAGGAAGCAAAGAGGGTAACTTGATTTCTGTACACTCCACTTGGTGTATTAAAAATAAAATGTCTCCTTCAAAGTCCTCCTCTCAGGCAGAGTCTCATTTGACCTCAAACAAAAGGGCCAAGTCCTTTCTCAGTAGATTAGAGAGACTTATACTTAAGCTGGGGATTTTCACATGTTATTTATTCTCCCTCAGTGCAGATATTTTACTGGGATGGACACAGTGACTTCAGTTGAAAAAATGGTTACAATCTGTGTTTCCTTAGAAAGGAAAAATCATTGCATGTCAGGAGCTTGGAGATTTAGTCCCTGGGCAGAGATTTTCCCAAGGATTCCCCTATGAACATACTATGAGAAGACAATACCATTCCAGCTGGTCAGCTGCATTGCCACTGGGGGAAGATTTGTTATCCTGGAGACTTAACCTGTGGGTCTACTAGTTTACTTAGCTTGAAAGTTTTAAAGTCAGAAGTTGAGCTCTGGAAGGAATGGTAATGATATAAAAATATATGATACAAAATGATATAAAAATAATCACTGTTGGTTTAGTAAAAAGAAGGAGGAGGAGGAAGAGGAAGAGCAAGAGGAAGAAGAAGAACCCAGCCTCTTTACCTAGGACTTGAATTCTCTTTATAGTGGTCCCTTTATCCCAGTCACATAACCTCACCATTTTTTTTTTTAAGAGCCAGGTGAATGAAAACAATGTAAAAATAAAAAGATAACTGCATTTGTCTGGGGGGATTTGGAGATTAAAAGTAAAGGAGATAAGACAATATAAAGACATAAAAGTAAAACTAAAACTGGAAGGATTTCAGTTTATATAAACAATGGAATTCATGAGAAATTAAAGGAACAATATTAACAGTGAAATGAATAATCAATAGAGCTAAGATGTTAAATTATGAAGAAAAATACTTTTTTTTTTTAAGTAAAAACAATATTAAGTTAGGGGAAAAACTAGGGGAAAGGAACAGAGGATATGTAAGAGAAAAACTTAAATGTCGACAGATCTAGGAGCAACTTTGAGTTTTTAAAATGCTAAAATACAATTTCAGTAAGTAGAATGTTGTTTTTAATTTTGAAAAAAGGACAAATAAGAAGGCCTAAGGGACATGTGGCTATTCAAATTCCAAACACCAAAAATCACCATATAGGGGCAGATGGAGTCTTTAAGGAAGGCAACTACAGGTGTCCCACTCAGTTGCCCTCCAGAGGGTGGGAATTCCTGAGGGGTTCCTTGATGGGCTTTGTGTCAGTATTTTTAGGAGAGAAGAAAACCTTGGGCATTGGCCATTGTCCTTTATATTTACTAGAGAATATTTATCTTCAGCTCCAGGATTTCTTACCTGCTATGTGCAGGCAAGACTATTATTATCATTGATATTATTGATGATATGTTATAGCCATTGTTATTTTTGTTTTTTATTAGTAGTAGCAGTGTTGTATTCCTGTTTTATAGGTGAGAAAGTGAAGTTGAGAGGGGTTAAGGGACTGATCACAGATAATAGAACAAATCAGTGGCAAGGCAGAACCCATGTACCAGGAACTCCAGACCCCCAGGCTAGAAATCAAGTCTCTGATTATTAACCTAGTGCTCTCTTCACAACAGCATCTTCCCCATATCTGATATGGCTTCTGTAAATGTTGAAATTAAAGATCTCAGAGAAGAGTAATGGGAATGTTATAAGACTTAGGAAATAAGAGTTAGTTTAGGGGGATGGTTGAAAAGTTGATAATCTAGGAAGGAGGTTAAGCTCATTCTCAAATACATGAGGAATCTCCATTACCAAATCCTGATGACATTACTTCAGACATGAGCCCCTTTCCTGTATCATTAAAATGGGGGCCAGGCTGTGACAAAGCAAACAATTAGGAGACCTTGTGCATCATGTCATCCACGCCCCTTTCTGCTCTGTCCTCGAGTCATCAGCTGATTCTACCTTTCACCAGCATGTTGAGAGGATACAAAAGACACCTGAAGAAAAGTTCCTGCTGGATATAATCATCCAAGACCACAGATGATTATGGTTGAACATATCATATGCCCCTTTCATCTCTCCTCTTCTCTGACATCCTTGGCCTGCTACTGGATTCTGGCCCTTCTCTTTTTAGTGTTTCCCTGGGTCACCATTCCATTTGGCACCTGTAGCTCCAGCAGAGAGAAAGGGAGTCAATTGCTTTGGGCCCAAGAAACATACACTGGTTGGGCAGGAGTTCTCTGCTCACTATACCTTTTGGCCAAAGGAGAAGAATCAGAGCAAGTATATCTCTTCCTCTAAACTCACTCTCCCTTTCTTCCCTCTTCTTCCCTTTCTCTCTCAGCATGATTTACCAGCTATGGGGAGAAGACCAGCATTCACAGGATTCTGAAGTAATAGGAGAGGTATGAGGAAGCACATGAGTTGCTTGGGAAAGTTTTGGGTTTGCTTTTTTTGGATGCAATCTCTGTTCCTGAAAGAAGGAATCATGAACTCCCATATTTCTGCAGCCGAACCTCTCCAAGAATTTCCCTTAACTGAAGTATAATTAAAAAAAGAGTCCAGTGGTGTGCAGCCATCTTTAAAGACCAACTAACACAGTAGCTTTCCCTGGGATAAGCAATGGGTAAGCAATACTTATCACAGGGAAGCCCAAATCTTGATTAGTAGCCAGAGAATAAGTCATATGTATCTGAAAGATATTAAGGGGTGGGGTGAGTTTTGTTATTATATCTAAGTTTTGAGCTATGGTTTGGCTGCTCCAACATCCTCACACTGTCTAGAGTAAGGTTGCTAGATTTAACAAATAAAAAACACAAGATACTCAGTTAAATTTGAGTTTCAGATAAACAACAGATTTTTTCTTTACATATTTTATAACTGGAAGTTTGTACCTTTTGACCACCTTTGCCCATTTTGCTCACCTTCTGCAAACAACCATCAAGCTGTTCTTTGTATCTATGAGTTTGATTTTTTTTTTTTAGGTTCCACATATAAATGAGATTATATGCTATTTGTCTTTCTTTCTTATTTTATTTAGTATAATGCCCTCAAGGTCAATCTATGTCATTGCAAATGGCAAGATTTCCTTCTTTTTAAATAGATGAAGAATAATTCAATTATATATCTATCACATTTTCTTTATCCATTCATCTGCCAGTGAACACTTAGGTTGTTTCCATATCTTGGCTATTGTAAATGATGCTGCAATAAACATGGAGGTGCAGATATTGTTTCAAGTTAGTGTTTTTGTTTCCTTAGGATAAACACACAGAAGTAGAATTGCTGGATCATATAGTTCTATTTTTAATTTCTTAAAAAAATTTCGAGGAACCTCCATACTGTTTTCCCCAGTGGCTGCACCAATTTACATCCCCACCAACAGTACACAGGGTACATTCCCTTTTCTCCACATCCTTATATTTAAAAATATAAATACATTCCATATGTTTCATAGTACATACTTACACTAAATAAATACTTGCTGTTTATCGGAAATTCAAATTTAACTGATGTCCTGTAATTTATCTGGCAGTCCTCATTGGCGAGAACTCCAGATTCATCTGGAATAACTCCCAGATCAGGAAGCAGGTGACTTCATTGAAGTCAGAGTAGGAAACCTGCTAGCAGAGGGCACGCTACTGGAGAATGACTGTCTTATTTGGAAAATCGCCTTCATCCATCCACAAGAGATTGAGAAATCTTTCTTTGATACAATGTAGGACTCTAAAAATATTCTTTTCACTTCTTTCCTTTTCTACATTTGAATACTATCCAATAGTTTTTTTTTTTTTTTTTTTTTTTTTAGTTTTAGTGTGTAGTCTTATTCACAGAGACTTTGTACCCCTTGAACTTCCAGCATTTATACCGGTTTGCTCTATGACAACAGAGTCCCCTGACACTATATCCCTTGCTCTTTCAATCATACAAGAGCCAGAAAAACCCAAGGACTTTGGATTTTTTGTTTTCTGGAAAATGTGGTACCTTTGGAAGGAAGCCAGTTTAGACATGTTTGTATTTTTCAACATACCACTTTTCTCCTGGGTGCTAACATCTTTTTTCCTTTTTTTTAAGGAAATGATTTTATTCAGGGTTTTGTATTAAGGCAAATGTGAATGTTCATTAGTGGAAAACATCTAGAAAAAAAGTAGGGGATCTGGGGCTTAGTAGAGGCAGATAGACAAGGGAGTCATCCAGAACCTTGTGGGAATCGTGAGAAGGATGGAGATGGGTGTTATCTAAGTCATCGAAGAAAGATGGAGGTGGATACTATCTTAGAATGTGAAATAGCAGGTGGTCTATTGTGGTTAGCCATTTTGTGGAACACAAAAGAGAATTTCTTTCTGGAAGCACAAGGCTCAGATAAAGTATAATGTGGGCAAATGGAAACTAAAAATATGTTCTCCTATTTCTGGTTGCATGCACAGCACTGATCTTTCAGTTAACTAATGTTTTCTGTACTGGTTGATAAAATGTATCAAAATTAGCAGAGCCTTAAAAAAAGAAAAGAGAAGAAAAGGAAAAGTAGGAAAGGAGGGAGGGAGGGAAGGAGAAAGAAAAGGGAAGAGAGAAAAAAAAGATAAAAATTTACATTGCCAAGAGTTTTATTCCCTATCATTCATTATCAGGTAGCACTCTGTTCATGGGGACTTATTGTCTTGCAGCCTTAGCTCATTCCTAGAGAATGTTCTTCATTCAGCTAGTGAGAAAAAATGTCAGGCTATACAAAATAAAAATATATTGGTCTCAAATAAGTAGTTTATTTGCACAATACATTTTAGCTACAGAGTCAAATGGTTTAGAAAATACATGTGATCACTCTCCCCTCCTTCCTATTCTTACTTAATTTGATCTTTTCTAAAATAATTAATTCAACCGTAGAATCTCCAGGTACCTATCTTAGAATCCTTATAGGAGACACCTTCTTTAGATTGACATAACCCCTATAAATGAGTCTCTCAGCTCTGCTCAAATGCAGAGAACTTTGACCTCAAAAATTAACTGAAATATCACCATACTTTGAAAAAGTTTACTAATGATACAAAAGCAAAGCTATCCATAAATAATAAAAACAGCAAAAAAAGAGGGAAGGAATAGAATTATAGTTCTCAAATTTTAATGTGCCTAAAAGTGAGTCTGATTCCAGAGAAATAGGTGAATTTGCCTTGGTTGCTAGCTCCCGTCCTTTAACACAATCCTGAAATGGCCTCAGGATGATAAGGAGTTTGATGGATTTTGGAAGGCTACTTAGCAAGAAGCACAAGAACCAGAAGAAGCACATAGGAAGAAGGAGGATAGTTTAGTTCTAGGGCAGAGAGAAGGGAGCTCCCAGAAGGATGAGTGTGGGGGTGAGTTTAATTGTGTCAGGGTACTAACAGCTTTTGGGAAAGTGTTAGCTTCAGATCCAGCCTTGCCTATGCCTACTTTTGAATTGAAAGCTGCCTTTACTCTGCATTCCTCTTGTGGTCATCCTATTGGCCAGTGATTTGATTTGATTTGATTTGATTTGATTTGATTTTTATTTATTTATTTATTTTTTAAAAGATTTTATTTATTTATTTGACAGAGAGAGACATAGTGAGAGCAGGAACACAAGCAGGGGGAGTGGGAGAGGGAGAAGCAGGCTTCCCACGGAGCAGGGAGCCCGATGTGGGACTCGATCCCAGGACCCTGGGATCATGACCTGAGCCGAAGGCAGACGCTTAACGACTGAGCCACCCAGGCGCCCTTGGCCAGTGATTTTAAACCGCAGAGTCTATGCTCCCCAAATGGCATTTTCAAGGTATATGTACCCCACCCTCCCTCTCTGGGATTCTGAAACATTTCCCCAGGAGTGTGCAGGCCCCTGATTGAGAATCACTGTATGTAAAGAGAGTTTGTAGTGATGGAAGTGTGTGGGAGCATGGGAATAGTTTGAAGGTTCAAGAAAAAATGGTTGTGATTTCCTGATTAGCAATGAGAAATGCAATTTGTATAGATGAACCAGAGAGCATTTCTATTTTATTTATTTAAAAAAAATTTTTTTTTAAATGTTATTTATTTATTTGACAGAGACAGACACAGCCAGAGAGGGAACACGAGCAGGGGGAGTGGGAGAGGGAGAAGCAGGCTTCCCACTGAGCAGGGAGCCTGATGCGGGGCTCGATCCCAGGACCCTGGGATCATGACCTGAGCCGAAGGCAGACACTTAACGACTGAGCCACCCAGGCGCCCCGAGAGCATTTCTATTTTAAAGAGTGAAAGCTAAGCATGGGCTGCTAGATATGTATTTCATGTCACAGGAAAGTGACTGCTGTAATGTGTACTGAGCTGGGTCTGCATGGGGCATGGGACCAGAACCACAGCGGACAATCAGGACAGTAAAAGAAGAAAAGGATCAGGCCCAGTAGCAGGGTGGATGTCTTCATCAGTATCATAGTGCAATGGGGCCAGCTCTTAAGGAATATAGAAAACCAGTAGAAACCCCCTTATTTAAGAGTATGTATCAAGTTCCATAAGTCACTGAGTTAGGCGTTGGGGCTACAGAGACTAGAGTGACTTCAGCCTAGTTGTGTGGGTTGGACAGACCAGCAGATTTATAACTATGGGTTGTCATAAGGGTATAGAAGAAGAGGGAGAGAGATGCAGAAGGCAGTCTGGTGTTGTGTCATTTGAGCAGTGTCTTTAAGGATGACTAGAAAGTATTCAGGTAGAAAAAGGGGGAGAAGGGCAGTGCGGAACAAAACATTCAACGGCTCAGTGGGTAAGCAGACGAGAGGGAATGTGTGCACCCCCATGGCTTCTGTACATGGCACATGCAGTGGTATGGCTAGGGCAGAACTTTTAGGGCTCTGTGGACACTTCACTCTACTCCATGAGCTGCAGGAACCACTGGAGGTCTGCAGCGGAGGAACCAGGCTGTGATGTGCTCAAGGAAAGAACACTGTGGAACAGTGTCGCTGGGGGGTGGGGAAGAACAGCTCCAGACCCCTCCAGCTTCTCTGGGGGTGGGGGAATATTAATGTCTTGGGACCTACTTTCTGGCCTTCCTTTGTCCTCCTCTTTCTTTCTTACTTTTGCTGCTTTCTCTCTAGCTCCTTCTTTATTGTCTGTGTCCTTTCCAATCCTCATTTTTTTCTTCTATCACTTTCGGCCTCCCCCCCCTTTTTTTTCTCTCCTTTCACATCTCCAGTTTCTTTTCCAGTTTTCTATAACCCTTTTATTCATTATCAGACTGATGTATTTTTAAAATTTTTTATAAGATACATTGCCTTGTTGCTCGTTTACTGCTTCCAGAGGAAAAGGATACCACCTAGAATGAGGAGGACATTAATGGATCTTGATCAGTTTCCTAAATTAATTTTCTTTTGACTCTTTTATCTGGAAAGAAAATTTTGCCAACAAGAGAAAGGGATTTCCTAAACTCTGAAAGAACTCTTTGAATATTGAGAAACAAAGTATAAGCACTGACACAGAATAAATCAAAGTAGGGGAGAACTCAGGTTCTACTCAGTGAGAACACTCTTCCATTCAAACACCCTTTCTACTAGGGGAGGGTTGAAGACAGGGCAACAGAAGAATTGGACAGGAGGTGAGACCGTGGCAGGTAGCTAAAATACCTTTAATTGTCACATTGAAGGACCCTGTCATTTCCACTTCACCCCACCATTAGTGGGAATGGGGATTCCAGAGCAAGAAGAAGTAAATTAAATATGATCCTCCCACTCCATATCTACACTTATGTTCAATCACACCACTTTTAAGAGATAATAAATGTGATTCTGAAGTATGTTTTATGCTACAGATTATTTTATTAAAGTGCCTGGCATTTAATTTTCATCTAAAACCAGGACCATATAAGAGTTCTTATTTCTTTCTCAAAAATAGTAATCAACGTTATTTAGATCTTGTTTTGATTTGTTTTTTTATTTATGTGGCTCCTACTTTATTTTAGCTTTGCATAGCAGTGGCTCTTGAGACATCTGCTAATATATAGGCTCATTGCCTGATATACTGCAATATTTTGGTTATGATATTAGGTGAAGGGCTGCCACTTTTATTCACTCCTTTTATTCACTTCAATGCAGCAGGTATTGAGAAGAGAGAATAGTGTTTTTTTTGGCTTCCTCATGGCCGTAGGCAATCCATGTACACCTGGCTGCTGACTCATTTTTGTTCCAGATAATTTGTTTTAGTATCAAGTCAGGTTGAAAGACTTAAAAAAAGAGAGAGAGAGTGAGAAAAGAAGGAAAATACAATAAAATTCTAGATCTGGATGAAGTTTAGAAATAATTTATATTAGGACTAATTCTCCTCCTTACTTGATGTTTCAGCCATCCGTATAGTATCATTTCCACCTATTGTAATTTAGCATACTTGCTAGCTTGCCCCCTTGTACTTTGTGTGAGAAGCTTGCCCTAACCATAATGAGTTTATCTTTCCTTATTTTTATTTAAATGGATGACCCATATTTTAAGCATAGAATACATGATCTTTACACTAATTCTGAATTTCCACATATTTGTTTTAAACATATTTAATGAAAAATTGAAGTGTATTATGTACCATTGGAAGAGATTATGGAGACCATAAAGCTGCCTCAGACAAAGTTCTTTGTGCTCAAGGTAAGATAAAAACATGTACACAAGTCCATTATCAGGTAGGTAAGCTCAGAAGAGGTAGGGACAGTAAACACCAAGGGGACCAGGGACTCTAAGTTGACAGCAAGTGGTTTATGGGATATGCCCTCACTTCCTAGAATCATGGACTCTCCTAAACTACTACTAAAGGGTAGATTTTCTGTCCTTACATCTTCTATGTATAATCCTGAAAATGATCCCATGGGAAGACCCAGAAGAAGCTGGAAAAATGAAAAAAAGAGTTCAAGGATTGGTTTTCTGGGAATTCCATATGAACTACCTTATGTTTACTTAAGCATATTTTTATCTTATTAAGGATTAATCACACAGGGGAGATAAAGAAACTTTGAGGAAAATCTCTTTCTAAACAATAACCTATTCTGAGCTGGAACTATCTGTAGAAGGGACACCTATACTCATAATGCTTATTCCGTAGCTGAGAGTACAGCTCCTGGCATCATGGATCAAGAAGGCTGCAAACTTGAGCAACTGTGCATAAGCTTAGGACGATCTTGATATATGATAGGCTGGGAGTGGGATGAATGTAACCCTCAATCTTTTTTCCTATCTGCTTGGGATGACTAGAACCTAGATCCAGTATTATAGACAGCCAGGCCAACATTGTAGAAAGTCACTTGAGCACCCAATACCCAGAAATTTTAAATATACTAGGGTGGAATTGGTCTTTGCCTACTGAAATTTCAGTATAATTGTACAAAATACTGTAGAAGTAGATAAAATGGAGAAGATTAGTGACAGTTATTAGATAAAGAGGCTTATAGAATTGAATTTATTTTTTGATAAAGTTGTGGTGAAAGTCTTCCAGAATGAGCAATTTTAAACAAGTCCTAGTTGGAAAGCTTGGCAGAAAGTTAAGTGATGAAAACAGAGTGTAACGGGTAGAGAAGATGGCATGGAAGAATGTGCTTAGAAGGCAGGAGTGGTGGGAGAAATGGAGATGGCAGACCTAAACAGACTCAGTTTGGCCTCAAGGCTTTTAATTTTAATTGAAAAGTAGAGGAAGGGGAACAACTGGGTGGCTCAGTCGGTTAAGCGTCTGACTCTTGATTTCGGCTTAGGTCATGATCTCAGGGTGGTAAGATCGAACCCCAGGTTGGGCTCCACACTCAGCAGGCAATCTATTTGAGATTTTCTCTCTGCCTCTCTCCTTTTCTCCCTCTGCCCCTCACCCTGCTCATGCACGTGTTCTCTCTCTAAAAAAAAAAAAAAAAAGGAAAGAAAAAATTGAGGAAGGGGAGAATACATTCCAATACAATACAAAATCCACTCGAATTTGATTCTTGAAGTAGGTCACTTTTGTATAGTGAATGGGGATTTAGGGGATGAGGTTAGAGCAGCAGTAGATTAAGAGTATAGCCTTCAGGAAGGATGAGAATTTTTACTTACAGATAGACATTAAAGCAGAATTATTAAATTACCATTTATTTTCTGTTAATTTTCTTTTTTTCACTGTCCTGTTTTTACATCTTTTGCTTATCTTCCACTGCCATGAAACCTAACAATTTTTCTGGTTATGGTTGATTGGCTCTATTTTTCAAGTAAGAAAAATGGTCAGGGAAAGAATACAGAAGAGGGTGGCTGGAATATATTTATAACAGTTTAATCAGATTTCATGTGTTTGCTTGAGGCATGGATGCAGTTTATAAAGAACCGTTTTAATCTCAATGAAACAATGAAGATACTCCAGTCTTGAAAAGTTAAATTTTATACTTATCAATCAAAATTAGAATTTTAGTGAGACTCACCACAAAACTAAAACTGTTGATAGTTTAGATATGTATTAATTACTCACATCTCCAACTGATCTGACTATAAAATTGGAAAATCATAGGGTAACTGACTAGATGATTTTAATCGGCTGATTGAATATCAGCTACTGAAGTGGTATCTGACTGTGTTAATGATTGAGCGATAATTTGCAGGGTTTTTCTCCACCTTTTTCAAAATCAAAACAGAAAAATATCTTATGCAAATTGTAAGTGGGACTTCAAATACATTTTGATTTTTATTTTGATATCTGGAATTTTGGGAAGCCTGTCTTTGTTTTCTATTAGCCTATAAAGCAAAGGGCATAAGCCAAAATCAGAAAGTAATTTGTTACTTCACTCAGAGATAAGCTAAATATAAAGTTCAAAAGCCATACAAATATCTCTGCAATCATATTTGGCTATTGCAAAATGAGAACTTTTTAATCTTCCTTTTATTTTGGCCATTCTTGGACATGAGAACAATGGAATCATTTTTAAAAGTCAACTGGATGAGACCTCAGCAACCATGAACTCTGCTTTTCATTTGTGTCACACGTGAAACCAAAACCAAGCAAGGTCAAGTGAACAAATCAAAGTTACACAGCTGATAGTGGCAGAACTCTGTTGTGTAAAAATTATTTTAAATAACTCTCTGTGGCATTCATAATAAAATCTAAACGCCTTAGCTTAGCACCCAGCAACCTATCATAATCTACCTCTTCTTTCCTTTCTGGCCTCATCTCTGTCAGACTTTCACTTGTAATCTTTGCTCCAACCATACTAAACTACTCATCACCCAAATATATGATGTATCGTGATTTGTGTACATTAATTGCCTCCTGAGAAGGCCACACCTCCTTTCTGATTTGTCCAGCCAAAGGACTTCCATGGCCCACCTCATGGTTTCTGTGGCAATCCCACATACTTCCATCATCATCTTACCACAGTCTGTTTTAAATGCCTCACTAGATCACAGCTCCTTGAGTGAAAGCATTAGGACCCCTTTGAATTTGTATAGCCATAAAAACAATAATAATGATAACAATAACGTCATTTACGAAGTGCTGACAGTGAGTAGGCACTGTTCTAAGTGTTTTATTGGTATTAACTCACTCCTAAACACAGTACCTGGCACAGAAACCCTAAATAAGTAGTTGTTGGTAGATTGTTTGGAATAATCCATGCAAACAGGAGTGAGTGATAGAATGCTGGCTTCAATAATTCCAAATCCAGAGATTTGAGTAGATTCTAGTGCTGGTTATCTAATATCCAGACAGATGGGAGTGGATGTGAGAGCTCTTTGGCTGCCCTTTTGCAGATGTTTGAATCTGTAAGTTAGAGACAGTAGAACACAATCAAAACCTTACTGATAGGGCTGCAACTATTATAACTTAGCTTAGATACTCAGGAAGAAAGTCTTTCTTGCAGTGACATCATGGTTCATTTTAGGAGTTTTCTAGATAAATTGAAACCATTCAGACTAATATAGATGGGTAGCAATTTTACACTCCCAAACTTATGCCAATTTCTTTGTGTCTGCAAGACCTTATACAGTCAGTGAAATTACCAAAACTTGACTTCCCTTCTGCCCTTGAGTCTTTGTATTTCAGGAAGATTATGTATGTACAGTGCTAGGGAAGGATATAAAGAAGGGTTAGTAGAATGATGCTTATGTACATTATATATAGATCCTTGACTAAAACATCTGGTGTCATCTTTTTTTTAATATATTAGCAAATAAAGTAGAATGAAGAAAATTGTATTGGTGAAAACCAGCACCCATTTACGGCATCATTCAAAGGCCATGGCAGCTTATTTTCAGCTGAAAAAGAAAGTTTTCAAATTTTGCTGCAGGGAACAGTGCAGGAGCTTCAGCCAGGTGGTCCATGATCCCTGCAATTGTGTGCAAAAATTTGTATTTTCGTGCTTATGTTAGGAGAGCAGTCTGAGGCTTTTACCAGGTAGTCAAAGGAATCTGTGTCTCTCAGTTGATTAGGAACTACTGCTGTCAAGTAATTTCAGCCATCCAGCTTGCAAAACTCTGCAATATGGGTTAGGAAGTCCATATTTTAAAAGTATTAGTTTCAGGGGCGCCTGGGTGGCTCAGTCGTTAAGCGTCTGCCTCCGGCTCAGGTCATGATCCTGCGGTCCTGGGATCGAGCCCCGCATTGGGCTGCCTGCTCAGCGGGGAGCCTGCTTCTCCCTCTCTCACTCCCCCTACTTGTGTTCCCTCTCTCGCTGTGTCTCTCTCTGTCACATAAATAAATAAAATCTTTAAAAAAAAAATAGAATAAAAGTATGAGTTTCAAAGGCAAAATTCAGTGAGTTAAATAAACTGTATGCTTAGGTGGTTCCACTCAGGTCAAGGGTTAGTTAGTCGTGTGCTGGAGCATTGTCTTATTTTCTGTGCTGTAGCAAAATTACTTATTTCTCTTTCTGCTCTTGGATCCTATTTGAATTTTGGATTTTAAAATTAAATAGTCCTAATGAAAGGGTTTCCTTTCTAAATTGGGCTCTACTGAAACCAGTCAAAAATTCAGAAGCTATCAGGAGGCCTCAGGGACTGTCTGTGGCAACAAAAAAAGGGATGTTTATAATGGTGATGCGGAATGGAACCATGCCATAAACTGAAATTGCAACAATTAACTGTGGTCATCATTTGGATGGTCATTCCATTTATAAAACTTTGCTTGCGATTCCTTAGATGAATGAACACATCTAGTTTTGCTGTGAAGCTCTGTAAAAATTTTTTTTGTGTTGAGAGCTTGTTGGGGTATGAGTGGCCTAAAACCATACCATTGTGGACATTGTGCTGGGCTTCCAAGATGAAATGGCTGAGAAATTCATGTTTGTATGTGTATTGAACAAAATGATTTTTAAAAAAGATTTTATTTATTTATTTGAGAGAGAGAGAGAGTGTGCACAAGTGAGTGAGCATGATTTGGGGGGGCAGAGGGAGAAGCAGACTCCCTGCTTCTCAAGACCCTGAGATCATGACCTGAGCTGAAGGCAGACACTTAACTGACTGAGCCACCCAGGTGCCCCAATGAAAGGATGATTTCTAAAGACTAAATATTGCTCTAAGAACTCAAAATCCAAGCAGTCAATAAAGCATTTTGTTAGGTAAGAAATTGTTCATACTGTGTTATTAAAACATAAAGCAAATTATTGGGATTTTTCTATTCAAGACAAAAAGGATAATCTCACAACTTGAGAAGTTAGGACTTCCCTTGCCTGTGCCCCTTTCATAACATTCAGATTCCTGATCAACTTCAGGTTCAACCTTGATTTTGTAAATGAGGTTTACTTGCTTTATGATGTGGTTGTTTTGCAGACAGTGATTTTGTGGTTTAGAAAAATGTTTAAATATTGGGTGAAATTTGCCAATATTGTTACTGTATAAGTGTTTAAAAAATACGTAGAAAAACTCACTCGGGGAACAGTCAACACAAAAAGCATTTCATTATGTAGTGTATTGAGAAAAAGGTACTGTAAAAGAAGGAAGTGGCTGATGGTATAAATACTCTTTTTTTTTTTAAAGAAGATTTTATTTATTTATTTGACAGAAAGAAACAGAGAGAGAGTACAAGCAGGGGGAGCAGCAGAGGGAGAGGGAGAAGCAGACCCCCTGCTGAGCAGGGAACCCAACTCGGGGCTCTATCCCAGGCCCCTGGGATCATGACACCAGCTGAAGGCAGCTGCTTAACTGACTGAGCCACCCAGGTGCCCCAATACTCTTTTTCTTTTAAACATGAAATCCATTTATTTTATTTTTTTGAAAGATTTTATTTATTTACTTTAGAGAGAGAGCATGAGCTGGGGTGAGGAGCAGAGGGGGCAGGGAGAGAGAGAAAGAATCTCAAGCAGACTCCCTGCTAAGTGTGGAGCCCAGTATGGGGGCTCGAACTCACAACCCTGAGATCATGACCTCAGTAGAAACCAAGAGTCAGCCGCTCAACCAACTGAATCACTGAGGTGCCCTGGTGTAAATACTCTTCTTTTTTTTTTTTTTTAAAGATTTCATTTATTTATTTGAGAGAGAGAGAGAGAGCATGAGAGGGGGAGGGTCAGAGGGAGAAGCAGACTCCCTGCCGAGCAGGGAGCCCGATGCGGGACTCGATCCCGGGACTCCAGGATCATGACCTGAGCCGAAGGCAGTCGCTTAACCAGCTGAGCCACCCAGGCACACCTTGGTGTAAATACTCTTAAAGGCAGTTTCTAGCTGTATGATTTTAGACTTCTGTCATTGGAAAAATAGGATGACTACGCTTCCCATCAACTGTCTATAGAGAACTGACTCAGTTCTCTAGATTCAGGTTTACACCAGTGTAACACTTTTTATCTGAATGAGCAACGAGTTCCTTATTGATAATTTGATACCGCCTTTCTTACCTTACCAAATCATCTGAATTGAGGTAAGCGTAATAGTCTCCTCTAGGGATTGGACTTTGTTCAAAGATAGTCAAATAGAGTTAAAATAAGGGAAGAATTAAATGATTTCACATCTTTTTTTTTTCCCTTCGTCTGTCATTTGACGAATATACTGCTTCTTTACTTCAAGACTTTTAAAATAAATATGTATAGATGCACTGATTTGGTGTACTTGGTTTCTGTTCCTCAGAATTTGCTCTTATAACTGTCATATGAAGGTCTTAACCTTTTGCTAGTGGGTCTATCACATCTGAGGTTACTTGTAATATTAAGAGACCAGACTCTTAACGATATACCTTGAGAAATTATTTTTTTCCCCAGGGGTTACTTATTTGCCTTTTTCTAGTTTCTCCTAAATCTGCTAAAAAATTACTGAGCTTTCCATTCAAAGCTGATATATTGACCTTATTTTTAGTGATGATTTTAAACCACTTCTTTGCTCTTCTCAAGGTAACCTTGATGATATTGTTACATTTGTTCATTATCATTTTTTATGCAGCAACTATCTCTATTGATTTGCCTGTGGCCTTTGATTCGATGAATCACAACATATTGCTATTTGAGTGTCCCTCAATTTGGCAAAGTTTAACTATAGTGGAATGGTTCTCAGGCTACATTAGTGAATAAACCCCAGTCATTTTGTTTAATGGTGTTGAATATGAGGTGAAAATGTTACATTCAAAGTTACCTCAGGAGCTAATTATGGGGCTTTTTACTTTTTCAGTTTTTATTAATGACCTGCCGACATCATATAGTTCATGAAATGCTCTGAATGTGTACATGCTGATGATATGACCTCAGACCTAGCAAGAACTCGGGCAGTATGAAAGCATTGTGTGTTTAATTTAGAGATTTATTGAGTGATGGTCACAACATAGATACGAATTTTACACAGAATTTACAGGCCCGCAGTTTTTTAAACTATGCAGAGCAATCCTGTGGAATTTTTATATTCACCTATTTTATAAATGGAAATAAGAGCACAAGTAGCTGAAGTAGATATGAAAAGTATATCTGGGGCCTTTATATACAATCTTATTCCCATATCAAATAATGTCATTTTAGTTGGTAAAAACTTCACGTTTCAGAAGTATGCTATTTCCCACTAAAGAATGTTAAAAAATATATAAATCTATATAGCTTCTTTATACCCATCTCTCTGAATGTAAATGTGGGTATATACTTTCTCCAGATTGTTCTTTTCTTAAGTTCAATCAGTTATCAAGTGGCAGAATCTCTCCACAGTGACAAAGGATTTTTTGAGACTAGATTGCCAAGTACAAGTTTGTATTCATCCACTTGCTAAAACATATATAAAGGTGGAATACACTCAGTATAGTCCATATATTTTGGAGTAACTTCTCAACTCACAGAAATCTCCCTTCCTTGCCTCCCTGGAGAGGGAGGGGGTAGGGTACCAGACCACATTTAGTATAATAAGATGCCCCATTACTTTCCTTGGACCAAAACAGAGGAATTGATTCTGCAGAGAGAAAGAGAAGAACAGTCTGGATGGGCAGCTTATATTATGCCTGGGTTTTCAGTACATTCTGAGTTTAGCAGCCTAGACCTTGGGTTCCAGGATTCTCTTCCGAATCTCATAATAAACCCTCCTTGCGCTTAGAAGCTGTGCATATACTAGTCACACAGAGATGAAAGGGATGCAATTTCTGTTACATTGAAATGGGCTATACACTGGTTAAGAGAATGAGTTCTGAGCAAGGTTGCCTGGCTTCAAATTCTAGTTCTGCTGTTACCCAGCTGAGCAAGATCAGGCACATTGCTTATCCTCTCTGGTTTCAGTTTCTTCATTACTAACATGGGAATCATAATCATAGCTACCTCATGGAGTTGCTGAGGATTAAGTTAGATAATACGTATCAGAGGCTCACAAAAGTGACAAACACATAAAATTCTGAATGAACAGTTAACTATGTTTATTATTGAAGAAATAAGCATCCTACAATAAGAAAAGTGCTATGGAATAATAGGCAAGACATTCCAAGAGCATAGGAGGAGAATCTGTCAATTCTGACTTAAGGAAATAGTGGTTGAGGAGAAGGACATGGAAGAGATGGCATTTAAAAATAATAGTCACTTCGGCACAGTTACTATGTTGTAGGCACGGAACTGAGCACTTCAGAGACTTGATCTCATTTAATCCTTACAACACCCTGTAAAATGGCTCTTCTGTTACAGAGGACCCTGAGACCCAGGAAGGCTGAGCAATCTGCCCCAGTTCCCAGAGATGGGAGGTGGCAGAGCTGAGATGCAGGTGGAAGCTGGGCTAGATCCACACCAAAGTTTAAGCACACTAATGCTCATGCTCTTAAGCGCTACATTGCATCTCCTTTCCCCTTGGGTGCATCTTCAAGGGATGTATGAGTTTGCTCGTTGAAGAGGGGGCTAGGCAGAGGGAAAATATATGCAAGAGTACAG
This sequence comes from Leptonychotes weddellii, assembly GCF_054177405.1. NCBI lineage: Eukaryota > Metazoa > Chordata > Mammalia > Carnivora > Phocidae > Leptonychotes > Leptonychotes weddellii. The sequence goes on from NC_138373.1 coordinate 84,412,251, forward strand.
AGGTGTGAAAGTATGTGAAAAGAGTCTGGGGGCCACATGCAAAGGGCCTTTGGGGCCAGGCTAGAGTTTGGACTTGGGCTTGTGAATAAGGGGTGGGGGGGCAGGGCACTGAAGATGTTAAAGCCACCAAGAAAAGTCACGTAATCAGTTTTGCATCTGAGAGAAGAAATATAGGGGACAGTAGTTCCGGATGGATGGCAGGGTGATGACATTAGAGGTGGGAAACCTTTGGGAAGATCTGGATAAGAGACGGTGAGAGGTTGGAGAGTAGCGGAGGGACCAAGTGGAAACAACAGACAGGAGGGGCGTTTCAGTGGTGGATGGAACAGGCTTGATAACTGCATTGCTGGAGTGCGGGAGAGTGAAGCTGAGGCTGCCACGGGCCTCTGTCTCAGCGCCTGGTGATTGAAATTGATGGAGGTGGGGAATACGAGGAGCTTCCTTAATTTCCACATAAGGATTTGTGAGGTAAAGCCAGGGTTAAGAAATAACAAAACTTCTAAAGGAGATATTTCAGGGATGAGAGAGCATTTTCAGAGATTTAAACTTGACAATGCAAACTTCTATTGTCTGAAAGAAGAGTAAAGGAGAAATTAAAGGTACCAGCACCTTGGAAAATTTCCAATTGCCATTACAGGCTCTTAGAGGGTCAGTGGAAATGGCAAGCATGCACAACTTTCAATTACAGTAAAAGCTCACTGATTTGGATTAATTGGGGTAAAGGGCAGCCTGACTAAATATAAGTCTGATTTATAGAAAAAAATTTTAAATAAACTCAGTTTGATTACTTATTTAAGTATTTTAAGCTAAGTTAACTCTGTTTTCTATCACAAGTGATAAATTACTAAGAATGATTTGTAAATAACATGAAAAGGGCCCAATCTGAAGGGCAATTATATTTATTAATTTGTGCAGTCATTTAATAAATATTTAGTGCCCACCATATGCCAGGCAATATTGAACATAAATGATGCTTCTAAGCATAACAATCACTTTATGCTTTTAAAATAACCATTTCTCTGCTTTTCTTGTAAGTCCACATCTTGACAAGGCTTAGGTATCTGAAAATCTGGATGAATCCCCTTGTAAGCCTTTCCTTGTTTGAATGATGAATAACCTTGTAAGCTTTTCCTTGTTTTGTAGAAAGTAGAAAGATCTCCATTTCAATGATCACAATTAGTGAGGTGGAAACTTCGAGGTTTTCATGTAGCAGAGTCTCCTATTGGTCTCCGTGCTTCTGTTCCTATAGCTCTTCCATCCATCTTCTTCTCTGCCCTGGGCACAGTTTTCTGAAATGTAAATTTGACCCTGTTGGTTCCAATTTTCATCTCCTTCCATCTTGGATATCATCTACAGGATAACATTCAAGCAAGTTCTTTGGCATGGAATTCAAGACTCTGGTCATATATCAATCCTTATCTATCTCTATCTCTATGTAACTCACTCAGAATTTGCCCCGAGCTTGCTTCTCATAACCTGCTGCTCCCTGGCTCTGTATTTTTGCATATGTTGTCCCATCTGCTTAGAAGTCCCTTAACATTTTATCCTTGAACTTTTATTCATCCTTCAAAACTTTGGTCAGGAGGTACTTTTTCTTTTCTCTCCCTCCTGGACAGCATGACACATCCCTTGTTTTCCTTCTGTGATTCTGATATTGCATGTATCACATGAGCATTTGTTTATTTGTTTAAACGTTCCTCTCCCCTACTCCACAATAAAATTCTTGAGGTTGGGCAGTCTTGTTGCTTTCATCTTTGTCTCTACTGTGCCAAGTATAGCATCAGACACAATGTAGATACTACTAAGTATTTTCTGAATTGAATTGAATTGAGTGGAGTGTTCTTAACCAGTGTGGCTTCTATCAAGACTCCTTGCCTTGCCTTTTTTCCTGGCCCCTGCTTATTCAATTTACTCTTAACTTATTATAACAAATACTGGTCATCAGACAAGGAGGAAGGGGTACCAGTTCAAATAAAAAAATTATTGTGGTTATTTCTCGTTATAAATTTGGGTTGAAAGGGTGCTTTACAATTATATAGATGTGTGTTTTCTCACCTTTAGATGCAATTTTTCTATACAGTCTGCTCCCTTTTTCTCAGCCCACTCCCACATCTTTCTATCACTGTTTCTCTATCACTGCCTGTATAGGTTCAAAGGCAACTTTATAATTAGACTAGAACTTTCTCCCAAAATCTCAGGTTAGTGATGTGTCATCAGAAACTCAGAACCCCTGCATTTGGGGGTTAGGTATAGTCTAATGCTGTAGTTCGTCTCCATAAATTCCTGCTACATTTGATCTTCTGACTATTAGCTTTCTCTACTAACTCTTCCAGCAATTCTGTCTTAGAGCCCCTAACAGTAAACGATCACTATGACAAGAAGAGATGCAATTAATTAGATTGATATTCAAAGAGTCCCCTTTAAGTTGTCAATAACCATATTTATATCATAATGCTGCAATTTTGGCAGAATTATTTGCTTTTTATGAAAATCTGATGAAGCAATTTTCGGATTTTTCTAACATGAATCAAAAATTTGAAAAATACGCAGATACATAGCCATATCCCCATGAACTTTTCTCCATTTTAAGTGACTTTACATTTTGGGATTTGGGCTGGGAAAGAAGATTAACCCATATTTTAGGAATGCATTTTCAGACAGACTTTCCAGTCTAGTTTTGAAAAATCAAGGCATTCTGATATGACTTTATCATAAAAACAGTTTAGCAATAGGGTCTACTTAAACATCTTTGATCTTTGCTGACTGATAGCAAAGGACAAAGAATATGGTGGAAAGATTTTTCTTGATATCTATAAGAAAGTAATTTAGTAATTTGAGATCTAAGGTGCTACAGGTTGTGGTATGCTTGAGGCTTTAACAAACACACACACACACACACACGCGCGCACACACACACACAGAGGATTATATGAAAGAGTAAAAAAAAAAAAAAAAGGTTCCTGAAACTAACCAAAGAGAAAAAGAGTAATGCAATTGATAGCAGGTGATTGTTCTGATATTATCCAATGCGCATAAAGTCCGTGCCATATTTCTACATTCCCAAATATTCTAGAGACTGCTGTTTAGGGTAGTGCGTATAGTTAGGGACTTAGTTATCAGTGGAAACCTGGTAATGTTTTGCCTGGTTGGACGCATTTTCTTATTTACAGTGAGTTAGCAGAAAATAAGACATAATGGTGGATGTCTTATCAGCATCATTGTGCTCTGTTCAGAAATGCTGATCATTTTACTTGCAGCCTGCATTTTAAAAACTTGGACTCCATTTCATTTCACGGAAAAAGACACATTTAATGCTCATGAAAGTTTTCCCTTCATCCTTTACTGTTGCGTGGAAGAAGTTAATCAATTAAGGAAGCCCATCACGAAGGATCATAAGGTCCACAACTGATGATTGGCCTTAGCTTTTGTATTATTACTCACCAAAGCTGCATTATTATTGAAGCACATGACAGCAGAGGGAGAGAGCCCATCACTAGCCTTTGTTTAAAGCAACCTCCAGCAGGAGTGTCCTTTATTGACAGTCTGTGAAATCCCAATCAATGCATGATTCAATTCTACATTTTAATTATGTTGATACATAGTATTTTAGCCTTTTGAAAGTGCAAAATGCTGAAAAATATATGTCTAGGATCCAAGCAGAGTCACCTCTGGGCCACTTGGTAAACGTCCATTTTAGAATAGGCAACAAGTTCAGTTCCGCTGGCCTCTACTCCTGGAGGTAGAGCCTCTTAATAATCTTGGGGGATACTTTTGGTATTGGGATTTGATGAAAGCAAACCTGAAGGAAGCCTGTGAGTGGCTTCTCTGGGCTCTCTGTTCTGATTTTATGCCCAGGTCCCAGGGCAGTTGCACATGAATGCATTAAATATCAGGAAACTATCCTTGCTTGAGGAAGGTGATGGAGGTGGAGATCGTTTTGGAGAATTCCCCGTATGTTGTGATATCTAAAATCACTAAAGAAATATTACTTGCTCCATTATGCCTTCTAATGCAATTCAACAAACATTAGTAAATGCTTCTTATGTGAAAGATCCAGGGATCCAAAGTCAAGTTTGTGAAGTAAATGATCATAAAAACACTAGTCATGAAAATTCATGATCCAAAAACCTCTGTCTTAGTTGGCCTTGTGGATCAGCCTTTTCCCCAGTGTCTCTTAGTGCCAGAGCTTGGCTAACTTGGCTTTAAGTCAGATGTTTCCTGCAGGGACTTATTCATTCATTTATTCACTCATTCAGTCAGTCAACACATTTGCTGAGCATCTAGTATGTGTAGGTACTGTACTAGTTGCTGGGACTGAATACAAGGGCTAGTGGAAAAACAAACATATTCTTTGTTATTCTGAAGAATGAAGTCTAGTGTAATAAAGTAATACACTCAGCTGGCCAATATAACTAACCCTTAGGGGCGCCTGAGTGGCTCAGTTGGTTAAGCGACTGCCTTCGGCTCAGGTCATGATCCTGGAGTCCCGGGATCAAGTCCCGCATCGGGCTCCCTGCTCGGCAGGGAGTCTGCTTCTCCCTCTGACCCTCCCCCCTCTCCTGCTCTCTGTCTCTCATTCTCTCTGTCTCAAATAAATAAATAAAATCTTTAAAAAAAAAAAAATAAATAACTAACCCTTAATCAGCCAGCCGTCAGATATCCGTATATGAAAAGACAGATAGTCAACTGGCTGCCTTATTATATTTACTTTCTCCTGGGGTTCTTTTCTATGGTAACTGCTTTTCCTAGACTGGTCCTTTTTTTCTGACTTACACCACAGGCTTTCGTGTTGACTCTTTTTCTATGGATTCCAGCTGTCAAAAAATTCTTGACTGGGTTAGTAAATGAGTTCCCTCTGCCTGGCCTTCTGTCTGCGGCTCCTGCCTTCAGCTCTTGGCCTTAGACTGTGATGTCTGGCCCTCACTCCTAACTTAGTGGTCTCTGCCCCAGGAGCTCATTGTGAGTTCTTGGGCTCCTCTCTGGTGTCCATAAGGCTGCTGTGACTGGGGTTCTGCTGTTGCACTCAGACAATATAGGGAGTTTAGGCCAGTGAATATGCTATTATACAGAGAACTCCAGGTTGGCATGTGCTCAACATAAATGAGTGTATCTGTTGTCTTCTGCCACAATGTGCAATGCAAAAACCAACCACACCACACAACCCAGCAGCATAAAACAATAATCATTTACTTACCTCATGAGTCTATGAATGGACAGGGCAGTTCTGTTCTTGGCTGGCAAGTCACTGACAAAACAGACTGACTGAATATTGCTGGGCCTTTCGCACATGTCTGGGCCCTGGGCCTGGATGACTGGGCTGGCTCAGCCCTGCATTCCATGCAGCCTCTCATCGTCCAGCAGGCCAGCCCAGGTTGATTTTCATGGCAGTGGCAGGGTTCTGAGAAAGAGAGAAAGCACACAAAGCCCCTTGAGGCCTGGGCTCAGAATTGGGTCAGTGTCACTTTCACTGGCCTTTTCTGGCCAAAATAAGTCACAAAGGCAGCCCAGATTTAAGGGGTGGGGAAACAAACCCCGCCCCTCCTCGAAGGGAGTGAGGCAAAGTCAAAATCAAAGGAATCTGGGAAAATTGGGGCTTTCTTTTTGCTGTCTGTTTTCCACCGTGAATTGGTTTCCAACTATTTAGGAGTACTTGGGTCAGAGTGGGGATATGAGCATGAATTGGGGTAGAGAGAAGAGGTGATCAGCATGGTGTTTTTTCAATCCTTCAAATAGAGCATCCTTGAGAACTGTGCAAGGTGCCAATGGAGGGAATGAGGACAAGTGGGATAAGCATGGTAGAAGGTGAAGCACATGTGGAGTGGAGTACAAAGCTTTCTTATGGATGTTTGGTTAAATCATTCTGATTGCTCCCACTTCCATCTTGGTTTCTAAGAGCAAGGCGGAAGTTATAAGGAATATTCAGGGTGGCTTCTCTCCAGGAGGTCTGTGGAACCCTCACTGTCTGGATGGTAGATACAACCAGGAAAAGAATATTGGTGCCTCAAACTAGATTCCTGTTATAGATCCCTGAAGGTGGATAAAGAAGGTGGACAAAGCCTTTCCAGGCTTATACAAAGATACACAGGATGGGGTGGGTGGGCGTGTTTCAGATAAAGGCTAATCATATATTTAAAGATTCTATTGCTACTGTTTATCACGCATGCCTATTTGATTTGTCTTCAGAAATAAAAAGTCCTTTCATTTCTGTTTTTCATCCTTTCAGTTTTTCATATCACTGACTTGAAAACATAGCGAGCCAAATAATATTTCCTATTTTTTTGATATTTTTTAAAGAGACATGATTCATCTCCAGGGAAGCATTAATACAGAAAGCTTTTGCTGAGAAGGCAAGTATATTTACTCAGAATCTTGAAATATTGTTGAGTGATATGACTTGTACCACATGATTTTTAGGATAAATGGTTTTGGACTGTCTTGGCTTAGCAGTATTCTCTGGGGTCGGTTTACTGTGAGTATATTATATTTAATTTACTTTACTTAAGTACAGTTCATTGTGTTGCTTGTAGTTTATTTACATCTGAACACTTTAGCATTTGGTTAGTGTTTTATTTACTCATAAGAATGCATTAACTACAAAGAACAATTTCTCCCTTGTCATCAGACGAATACATTTGATTATCTATGAGTAAGATGTATAGAATGATGGCATCTCAGAGTCAGCAGAGACCATAGTGATTATTTCACAGCTATACTGATGCAAAGACATGTCAGTTTATTTTCCAACATTATGTCTCTTCCTTCCCTATTCTGCATAATCCTCAGAAACACCTGTGACTTTTATTCAACTTCTTCGACTAGCATTTGTCATGGTGTCTAAGACTTTTTAGGCATTGTTTGACAAAGCAATTCTTGGCAACAAATTGGCAAGAGGCCTTTTTTCACTCTCTTGGCTCATCCTCCCACCTCCAACACAGCACTGCCACCAGATGGGGGACGGAAGGTGAAGCTTAGAAAAAGATACCACCTTATGCGACCCCACAGAACTTGTCATATTTCTGGCTAAGGAAGCTGAAGATGAAAGATGAAAAAGCATGAACATGCATGCGATAGTCCAGGGGAAAAGCAAGCAGTTCTTTCTGGCTGAAATACAGAATGATGGAGATAAACCAGCATAGGTCGACTGGGTCTGTGTGAATCGTCTAAGAAGTGGGGAGTCTTTGAAGATTTTCCCAGCAGAGCATTTCAATATCTAGTGGCGCCGAGGAAGAAAAGGTTAAGAGAAGAGCTTTAAAAGTGGGGAGAATAGTTATTTTAAAAAGTCTGTTGCAATAGACTAGGCAAGACAGTACCAAAGCGGTTGCAAAGGTGGGACTGGTGTATTGGTTGGTTTTGCCCACAGGACATTTTTGCGTCGGCGAAATTGGATGTCAAGGGTAAGAGAGGGAGAATTCGACCGTGGCTTTAGAACTTCTCACTTGATGTGATAATATTATTAAAGGAGCTGGCAGAAATAGGAAAAGAAACATGTTTGAGTGGAAGATGAGTTGAGTTTTAGATGTGCTAAATATGAAGTAGAACTCAGAGTTGAGATGGCTTGTCAACAGAAGTTGCGTCTGGAGTTCAGGAGAGAAGTTGGGGGTGAGAGCTACAGGTTGGAGAGTCCCTGGTGTAGGTGACGTAGCTGCAGCCACCAAATGAGATGTGCTGCCTAGGAAGGAGGTGTGTACGGAGATAATACACATGACAAGGATGGAAACGAACACCAAGAGGTGTGGGGGTCATGGAAAATAGTCAACTGAAAAGTGTGGAGAAGGCAAAACAAGATTTGTCTTTAGATGGTTTCTGATTGAACCCTCTTCTGCAAATCGTTTCACTGATTCAGTCTAAGCCTCTTATGGTTATACTTATTGGGTAATAAATTCTTCCGTGTACAGAAGGATGGAAGCTAGGGATTGAAAAAGCCAGCATTTACTGTTCTCCTATTTTTTAGAGAGACATATTCTTCTTCTTGTGTGGGCAAAATCGTTTTATCTGTCCAAGACCCTAATTAAAGCTAATTTCAAGCTCAAAGGTATAATTCCTTGTGTTTCTTGTCTCAATTTTCTGGTCTTAAGGCACATAGTCCCAATACATTCTTGTCATTAATAGTTTAAAAAATGTATAAAACAACCCCTGTGTCCATCAACAGATAAATGGATCAAGAAAATGTGGTATACAGCAGCTGCTCTGGAAAACAGTATGGAGGCTCCTCAAAAAATTAAAAATAGAACTATCCTATGTCCAGCAATTGCACTACTAGATATTTACCCAAAGGATACAAACCTACTGATTTGAAAGGACACATGCACCCTGATTTTATAGCAGTGTTATCAACAATAGCCAAATTATGAAAAGAGCCCATGTCCACTGACTGATGAATGGATAAAGAAGGATAAAGAAGATGTGGTATATATATATATATATATATATATATATATATATGAATGAAATATTACTCAGCCATAAAAAAGAATGAAATCTTGCCATTTGCAACAATGTGGATAGAGCTAGAGAGTGTATTATGTTAAGCAAAATAAGTCAGTCAGAGAAAGACAAATCCATATGATTTCACTCATCTGTGGAATCTAAGAAACAAAACAAATGAACATAGGGGGACAAAAAAGAGAGAGGCAAACCATAAAACAGACTCTTAACGATAGAGAACAAACTGAGGGAGGCTGGAGGAGCGGTGGGTGGGGGATGGGCTAAATGGATGATGGGCATTAAGGAGGGCACTTGTGATGAGTGCTGGGTGTTGTGTAAGTGCTGAATCACTAAATTCTACACCTGAAAAAACTAATATTACACTGTATGTTAACTAACTGAAATTTAAATAAAAACTCGGAACTAAAAAAAAAAAAAGAAAATGTGGTATACATACATATAATGGAATATTATTCACTTTTAAAAAGAAGGAAATCCTGTCATTTGCGACTACATGGATGAAGCTAGAGGGCATTATGCTAAGTGAAATAAGCCAGGCAAAGACAAATATTGCATGGTATCACTTGTATGTGGACTCTTAACAACAACAACAAAATCAAACTCATAGGAACAGAGAGTGGAATGGTAGTTGCTAGAGGCTGGGGGTTGAGGGTTAGGAAGAGGTAGGTATAAGGGTACAAACTTTAAGTTATAAGATGAATAGTCCTGAGGATATAATGTATAATATGATGACTATGGCTGATTACATTGTATTGTATAACTGAAATTTGCTAAAAGAGAACTTAAATGTTCTCACCAATAAATAAATAAATAAATAAATAAATAAATAAATATGTGAGGCGATGAATGTGTTAATTAACTCAATAGGGGAAAATCCTTTTACAATGTATATGTATAATCAAATCACCACGTTGTACATTAAATATCTTACTATTTTCTCAGTTATACTGCAATAAAGCTAAAATGTATAAATATAATATGCATATTAAAATTTATAAGTAAGACCGAGGGATTTTTTTTTTTTAAAGTAAATGTTTTACTTCCTTGAACACAATTGCCTCTTTTCACTTTCCAGGGTCCCACTGTTTACATTTCTTGTATATGTCTCTAGAAAATTTCTTCACCTCTGTAATTTTAGATAGATACACATACCTACATGTACATACAAGAAGTTCTCAAAGATCTGCATAATACTTCAGTAATTTTAATGTTGGATTCTTTCCAAGTGTGTGCTTCTCTGATCCTAAATATGAAAGAGCTAGAAAGTTGCTTCTCATGACCTATGGATGCCAGAAGGACCTCTCTGTAGATCATCTTTGGTAGAAGCCCAGTGTTGCTGTGCTCAGTCTACTTATTTCTAGATTACTCTACGCCCATGTTTATAATTTCATTTAACACCCTTTTTATGTATCCAAAGCTATATGGTATGTTCTTCTTGTTAGTAGATGGTCCACCCACGTCATCCTGCACTTACGGGGACAGAGGGGCCACAGACTCTTTGACAGTTCTCTCTTCTTCCTTCCCTCACCTACCACTTTCTAGGAAGGTAAACGTAGGGCATACAGATTTTTTTTTTAACCAATGACATGAAATATGACACCCTCATCAGAAAGCAGAAGAATGGGTCAATGGTTTAGTTTTAAGAATAATTTATTTTTTCCCTCTTAAGGGATCCTCAAGAAAACTCCCAGTGGTACCTAAGACTCTTGACGCAACTATGTAGTGATTTTTCCTTGTAGGAGCAGATGCATCTAATAAGAGATGTGATTGTACTAATGTCACTGTCCTTTCTGTATCTCTTCTGGGGAAGGATAAATAATATCTGCAAACCCCCTTATGGAAATTGTGCTTGTTTGCTTGCTCTTTTTGTTATGTGTAGACTATAAAATGGCTTCTCCCTTTATATTCCAAATAAGGCAAAAGGATTTTGTATTTGGATTCCATTGATCCAACATTTCTGCTCATAATAATAAAGAGCTAAAATGCTAATTTGGTTTGCTAAAACAAGCACATGATGTCATGTGGTTACAAGCTAGTCCTCTCCTAATGGGTGGGCAGTACCAGCTCAGGGTTTGTACTACTCATATATGGACTGAAGATTCTCAACTTCAGGGAAAGTGCTTGAGGCAGGATAGGTAATACATGGGTAGTTCTTGGGTATGGCATTTGGTAGAGGTTACTCTTATGAAAAACAGAAAGCTTAAGGAAAGACATGTTTTCTTGTTGCACATCTTGTCAGACTCCCCCGATCTTGTTAACATACAGATGTCCAGAATATTTCCTTCATGAACTTCTTAAGGCAGACAAGGTTTTATTCACCTTTGCTTTCTACTCCATACCTTGCTACAATGGCTTATGCTGAATGGGGCTCATTAGGTGTTTGCAACAGGGAATTAAAATTAAATTATGCATTATGATTGCTTTCTCAGCCAATTTAAGATCCATACCACAAGCGATGAGTTGCATTGCCATTTTGTGCTCAGTTTTCTCATCTGTGGCATAGGATGAATACTATCTCCCCTCACATGACAGATGTAGGGCAATAGTCATGACTGATACTGGATTAGTTTGTGTGAAAAGTTGCCAAACCCAAGCAACAAGTAATTCCTTAGTTTCATTTTGGTGTTTCTCAGAGAGAAAGTAATTGCCTATTGTTTGCTTTGAAAGTGATTTGAAAATAACAGTGACTATCCTAAACCAATTTATCCTTTGATTTCTTCAAAACAGAAATGTGTACTTGCTATGCTTCCACTTTCCACTATAGTAAATGTGTTAGCTTCCAGAAACTGCCTTAGAAGTTTAAGTGACATGATGAATTATTTTTGGAATGGTAATTTCAGTCACTAACATCATTACTTCTCATTTTCTTCATGCTTTTGGACATCATTGGAGTGGGGGGGGAAGAGTACATTACTGTAATGGGGGGACATACGATATAGAATAACTGTATTCATAACTCTTCTACTTACTTGGCAGAAAAATCAATGGGCTGCATTTTATCATTGCACACAGGAACAGTTATGTAGTGTTCCATAGATTATAAACATTTGATAGGGCCCTAGAAAAGGCTAGGTAAAGAGGAATTTTTAAAAGGAATTTCTAGATAAAAATTAAGTTAGAAAATTAATGATAAACACACCTAGTATATCCTGGAAGAGTAAAGAATAAGAATTTATTTTATGTTAGTGGACTAACATCTTCATTTTTCATGTCATACATTTTCACTCATTTTAATTAGTGCTGAAAATAGTCTTGATGGCATTACTCAAATCACATTTTTCCACAATGGAAATGCTACTGTTTATAGTCTCCTCTGTATTAAGAACAAATAGGGCAGCCTTAAAAATTATATGCTCATAGTATTTAGTTCACTTCTGAATGTTGCTGTTGATGTATTATCCGTGATACCCTATGTATCTCTATCATTGCACTTGTGGAGTTGTTTTATGGCACTGAGGCTCATGTGTCTGTCTTCTCTAGCACAAAGGACTGTGAATTATTCATCTTTGAATCCAAGTGTCCTCCACCATGCCTTGCTCTTTACAGATGCTCAACATTTGCTGAACAAATGCCCGAATGAATGAACATACCAAACTACAGTGTGGTGTCCTGAAATAATTCATCCACAAAGAAGACTTGACTTTTTCTTCAGAGATTATTAGCTCATTTATTCCATCTCACCTTATGTTTATTTTGCAGATAGGCAAATTGAGATTCACTAGTAACTTGCCGAAGTATTTGTAATAATGCCAGGAATCACTGTTTCTAGCTATAATAAACAAGTCACAGCTTTAAAGAGGAAATGCTAGAGATGCACACAGATGGGCTGCAGAGAAAGGGGGATGGAACGCCATCAGCCCATCCTCATCTTCACGGAGAGGTTAGATGTGACTCTCAGGGCTCACTCCATTTTCCCAGTTATTTACCACGGATTGAAAGAAGTTACTTCTGAATTGTGATAGCATTGGGTTGGTTTAGTCCATGAGCTTATTAATGCTCTCAGAAAAAAAAAAATGGGCCTTGTCTCTCTTTACCTGCATAGAGCACACATTCGTAGGGCATAAAGCGTTCCCTAGGTGCTGACACACCACAGCACATTTTACCCAGCTGCTTTACAATGTGGGCCGGCCTCTAAGAGATTGCTGCAACAAATGAAGGAATGAGTAAAATGGGAGAGTTCTGTACTGTGCATGGTCCATCGACATTAATGAGAGTTATAAATGTTCTATGTGTGTGAAGTACAAAATGGACCTACAGAGCTGTTTTCATTGGTATTTATTCATGGGACAGTCAGTGTCTGTGGCACCTAGAAACACCTAACAGATAAGATTCCTGCCCCGAGAAGCTTACAGTCTAACTCAAAGAGATGACAGCTATCAGAATGTGCTTCTAAGCACCTTGACACCCCTAGGAGAGTGGACTGCTGTCCCGGTCACGGACGAGCTGGCTTCATTGTTTTAAGTCAAGCAATAGTTCAGGACGATCCCAGCCCACACGCTACGGCTGCTCTCGCCAACAGGGGTGAGTATGTGGGCGCTGGTCGCTCGCGTTAAAGGAGAAGATGAAGAACTAAGACAGAATTTTGGAAAATGGAAACAAGCAAATAAAAAAGCACCCAGGGAACTTCCAGTTGCCATGCTGACTGTAGAAAAGCGTCCAACCTGGAATTAATCATTTCAAGCATTTATAAGTAGGTTTGTGTCTCCCTTTCCATAGGCGTCTCGCCTGCCATAAATGACATTCTGTTTTATGAAAGCGTAATGTGAAAATCTACTGATAAGCCAAATAATAAAAACTTTATAGCATGTCAGGGCTTTTTTATTATTATTATTTAACCTCAATCAAGTTATAATACTGAACACATGTATCCTTGGCCTAAATCACCTTGTCAAGTTTAACTGTATATTCAACTTCATTTACATGACATATGATCTAATACTGGAGAACAACAATACCATTGTAGTGTTAATTGAAAACTCCAAACTGAGAGCCAGAAGAAACCACTGGTCTGATTGCTGAGGGTCCCAGGGAAGGGGATCTATTCCCACACCTGCAGTTGGTCCATAACACTAACATTGTTACAAACATCTGGGTCTAATCAGTCCAGGGGCCTTGATATGCTGCTCCTGGGGCACATAAATTTAGCATTACATTCATTTTAAAAGCCCCCTCTTTCAGTTTTTTGAGGACAAGATAGATTCATGGCTCCACAGAGTCTAACAAAGTAGAAACCACAAACAGAGTAAGTTACTGCCACAGGACTTGACTTACCAACTCTTTGCCACTTAAATAATGGAATTTTCTGTTCAGCCCTGGCTATCAAAAATGGGTTTCCACCGAAAGTGAAGTTTGGCTGAAAAGCTGTGTTTAAAATAAGAGCAAATCCTTAGAAAGTGAGCCAATTTGTATAAATCAGACTTTAGGTAAGGATATGAGATAATATCTCACAGAGAAATATAAGCGTAAGGGTCATAATTTGCCTCGTTCGCTGAGTCACTGGAAGGCCTTTTAGAATTGACCCTTCATGGTGTGCTGTAAGGAGGTTTGCATCCAAAGGGACTTTTTAGAGGAATATTTAAAGATTTTGAGATCTTTCAGTGGGACTTCGGATAGTTGGCTACTGAGGATAAAGGGTCTGCTTGACCTGATAATTATTTTCTGCAATTGCTCTGCAAAGTGTAGCTTTTATGAAAAGTTCTGCTGCCATTCAACATGAGTGAAAACTAAAAACCCTCTTGTGTTTTGTGCTGATGCCCTGGGTAATAGTAACCAAAGACTTCTGAAATAGAAAAAAAAAAAAAGTCTTGTGCCATTTTTGCGGGGACGTTTATTAAAGATATAAAGACAAAAACAAAAGCAAAACGGTGAGTGGTTTTGCAAACTACTCACTTGTGTGCTTGAGGCCAATTTGTTGTAGAGCAGTTTTTCGTTTGCTTTGTTTTTCGTTGTTTGTCTCTTTTTCTGTCTTTCCTTCTTTTATGTAACCAGAAAAAGAATTGCCTGCTTCATTCAAGGGGCTGAGGAGTTGATCAAACAACGGACTGATGAAGTTCGGTGCTTGTTGGCTGCATTGTTTTATTGATTTATTGGCTTAAATATGGTGCCTTGCCTTCCAGAACTTCATCTGAACTGTATACATTCTTTTTGTAATGAACGTTCCTAAATGGTCTATCATTGGAAATTAGTAAACGAATGAGATTAGTAATGACCAAATAAACATAGGAAGGAAGATGCTGTTCCTTGGATTTTTTACCCAGTAATAGGGTAGGCATTTTTTCTCCTAATGTTGTAGACAGTATTTGGTGATGTGGTGCCTCATCCCAGCCAAATATTTCATCATGGGCTCATTTTTTTTCTTTCTAGCCATATTTTTGTGTATGAGTTGGCATAAAGATGGTTTCATGAGTCAAAAATATGAAAAGCAAACTGGCATATTTATGTATAAAAGTATATTGCTTCACTTGGCAATACGCATCTTCCATTAAGAGATTCCCAGAGTTCTGGGTGGAGCTCAGATGAGAAAAAATCAATGGTCCCCAAGAAGTGCTGTGCAGTTTAAAACATGATGTTCATAAAAATGACCCCAATTCAGGGGCACATGGGTGGCTCAGTTGGTTAAGGCTCTGACTTGATTTTGGCTCAGGTCATGATCTCAGGGTTGTGAGATTGAGCTTCGAGTTGGGCTCTGCATTGGGCGTGGAGCCTGCTTAAGATTCTCTCTCCCTCTCCCTCTGCACCCCCCCACACTCTCTTTCTCTCTTTCTCTAAAAAAAAGAAAAAAAGACCCTGATTCATGAAGAAAGGCTCAAGTAATGTTCAAACTAGTATATTTAAGAAAAACAATATGCTACATTTTGAAAAATCTTCTCTCAAAAAAAAAAAAATCCATTCAGAGACTGTTTTAGTTACCTGAAAAGTCTAGGGATAAAGAGAATACTTCAATAAAACTATCTATATATGTGAAACCAGTATAAACATTTGGATCTGTGACCAGAGTATCAGAAATAACAGAATGCCATAAAAAGACCATCCTTTACATGCCAGATACTATACCAGGTATTTTGTGGTGGTACTCATGGCTAAGGCCACCATCCTCTTCTAAACAAGCTAGTTAGCTAGTTTGGTTCTCACATAAAATTGTTTTGTGGAAATATTTGTGCTTTCAGTTTCTGATTTGATTTCCAGAAACTGGAGGTGTTCTCAGTTTCAGTGTGTTGTGATTAATATATTGTACTCAGATTCTACCTTTTGTGATTTATATTTTGAAGATAAAGCTAGGTCAGTGCAGCTGTATCTGTTTAAAGTATGATGCGCATTTATAAAGGTATAGCGATTATTTCATTTGTTTAATGAAAAGTGATAGGCACGGTATGATGTTGGAGGAGTTCCCACAAGACAGACTAAAAAGTGTTGACAATTTCCCATTTTCCATATAATGCATGTGGTAAAACCCCATGCTATATCTGCTTAAAAGCTCTTCAATATTCTGTTTAAATACGTTTTTAAATGCCTTGTTCCAGTAAGCTTAATTGTGTAACTCCAAACACTTTCAGGAAGTGATGTAAACTAGAAACGCAACCTACGATCATAATCAAACTTTAGTTTGTTACCTTGAGAAATTAGCAACAACTAGAGTTGTTTACAGATCTGGGTTTGTATCCATTTTGCTGTGCTCCATGGTAGGGGGACAGCAGTGGTACACAAAGGGAAATTTGAGACAGTTACTGAATCCCTCAGTAACTCTGCAATCTGTATCTCCCCAAGCAAAAACAATGAACAAAGGAGCATTTTTTCTTGATCAGCCAGAACCTGAAGAATTGCAGACTTCTCATATCCTTTACAAATATTATTAGTAGGTAACACCGACTGAGTGTATTACAGACCAAGTGCCTATCAGGTGGTTTATATATATTATCATCTTTTATTTTAACCCTCTCCCTTCCCAGGCCTCTCCCCAGGCAAATCTCCACTGAAAACAGACTAGGGGACAATGTTAATAGGACGTGCTTTGCTGTACTTCAGTATTACCCTTCTATTATATCCTCTATGGGCCAAACTTATATTCTTCAATTCTCTCTGCCATTAACAGCAAAAGTCATGCTCAAGTGCCTCAGTTTTTCGTGCAAATTACACCTCTAAGATTGGACCTACAGGTCGGCCCAGGCTTTGTGAGCCTGGAGGGTATTCAAGGTTAGGCTGTCAAAAGGGGGCCCCTGCTATGCCTGAGTTTGCATCGTTCCCGGAGGGAGTGGTAGGCTTTGCATCCTGGGACAAGACAGAATATGTGGACCTGTGCCTTGACTCACAAAACACCTTGCTTCCCAATGCTTCCAAGTAAGGGGTGACCTGTTGTCAAGGAATTTATAGAAGTAAGAAGTTGGAATAATTAACATTAAAATAAAACTGACATATTTTACATTATGGCTCAGCCAAAAACTCATTTTTAGTGCCATTTTTGGACCAACCCAATAGAAACTGAAGTCACTCTAGTTTTCGCTCAGGATTTTTTTTTTTTTCAAGTTCTTTGTAGCTTGAATACTTTCTGCAGACTATTCACTTGGCTAGGACTGCCCACTCTCACCCCGCATTTTCATATCACCACACTCCATTTCATCCATTGGGTCTCAACCTAAATATCACTTCATCAGAGAGGTGACAAGGAACCTTGATGAAGAAAAGAACGTTCATTTTGTCTCCATCATTCTTTCTCTTAGCACCCTGCTAATTTCCTTCATATCTGTTGTCAGCAAATTTTGTCTTTACATTGTTTTGCTTACTTGTTCAATGTCTGTCCCTGCTCCAGGTTACTTGAGGGCAGGGCCATATCTGCTTTAATCAAAGCCTTTTCTGGTACCAGGGAGCCTTGGTAAGAATTAGAAAAGTTGCTCCCACCCACCCAACCTGTGTTCCTTTGGGCATATTTTGCAGGGCACAATCTAGTTCTCCAGGTCTTAGACCAGATCTTGACATCTAAGGACTCAAAAACTTCTTTCCTGAATGAACTTATAAAATGTAATTTTTTTTTTCTCCTCTGAAATAAATATTTACCTCTCCATCAGTCCAGATTTTGCAGTTCCTTCACCTCAGGGCATCGATGGTCTTTTTGTCTCTTGGAGCTTTTAGAAACGACAGCTGGAAATTTCTTGACTATTATCTCCCTATGTTGTTCTTTTGTTGTATGTTCTTTAACAGATTTTAGTCTCTCCCCCCCCCCCAGATTATGGGATTATTTGTATGCTTCAAAGCAATTAAATTGAACTTGAAGCGATCTTGGGAGGAAATGAGAACTTACAACCATATTAGTACTGAAAGAGTTGGAAAAAATACTAAAAGAATAGCAAAGACCAGAGAAACATATGAAAATTCATGGAGATTTCTGTGCAGCCATTAGCTTAAAAGAGAATTAGACGCAGCGTAAGGAAAAGTGGGATAAGACCAGGTTCATAATGACCAAGGCCCAATAAATGCTAATGGCACAATCATTTGATAAAACACATCTATAAACATTGATCTGTTTTTAAGATAGGAGTAAATGTAAGTAAAACAGATACTGTAGAAGGCAGTAAATATCACTGACCTAGTGAAGTTTTTAGATGAATAAAAATCTGTTTTAGAAGAATTATACAATACAGGGTCGCAAAGAATTGAAGTACATGAAAATGTATCCAAGAGATAATCAAATGAAAGCACAATGGACACAGTGCCAGAGAATTGTTTGGATTAGATTCTTTTCTTCAGTGGAATTCTTTCTTTTAAGTATTAACCTATGTAACCTTTGGGAGTGAAATATTTATCTTGTGATGGGAAAGCTGCATTTTATTATAAAACTAGAACTCGTCCTTGGCTGCTTTATTCTTCACCAAAGCATTCTCTTTCTCAGTTTCCTATGTTCAATATTTAACATATAAAAAGAAATGGTATCAAAAAAGTCTGGAATAGAGGCATATTTATGTACCGTTTCCAGTCACAGTTTTTGGCTCTGGAACAAAATTATATGAATGGTCTCAAAGCCAGTGCCCAAATTTTGTTTGTTTGGACTCATTTGGTCTAAGCTTGTCGGTTAGACCTCTTTCTGTCTCAACCTGAGTCGTTCCAGTTCACACATCTGATCTCACAAATGACGAAAGAAACTTTCGATGTTAATTCTAAAATAATAGCCACCATTGCTGATCTATAATCATATCAGTCAATCATTTTTTGTCATAGTTCCAGTGAAACAATGTGCTTATCAATAACTTATATAAAGGACAATATACTTTACTAACTTTTGTATTTATTTGAAAGTCAAGTCACTGGGTAGATTTCATTATTTCTCTCAATTACAATCGTATGCTTGTAAAAATTATAATTAATGCAGTAATTAAATAATAATTATCTTTATTCTGCTGATGGTGATATTTTCTGTATGTGCCTCAGTTTCCTTGTCTGTACAATGGAAATCACATATTTGATTTGTTACCTTATTACCATAATTGTTAAGGTAATGCTAAGGGCTATAACTAAACCCCAAATTCTCAATGGTTTAACAACATACTATTTATTCCTTGTCCGGAGTGAGTGTTCCTGGTTGGGTAGATCTTTAAGAGTGGTTTGAGGACCCAGGTTGCTTCCATATTGTGGATTCACCATGTTCACGTGTGGTTTCCTGTTTTCAGAGGAAGGGGAAAGAGACTGAAGAAGACAGAACTGATGCATAACAACCTCAGTCTATAAATGACACCCAGCACTCCCACTCCCACCTCACTGGGGAGGACTCATCACACACCCCTCCTAGATAGAAGGGGTCAGGGAAATGTCGTCCTGGCTGGACAGCTGCTTTCCAGCAGTGACTCTCCACCAAGGAAGGGAAACAGGGTTCTCTGGGGGTCAGCTAGCCTCTTTGCCAAAGCCTAGTTTGTAGGGTCGTAGTGAGGATTAAATAAGGGAATCCACGGAAAGAGTTTATAACAGTAGTTATCAGATAGAAATTAAAGCTAGTGCAGCCCTTCTCCTCCCTTTCTTCTCCTGCTCCTCCCTCTTCCGTCCTCTTCTTCTCCTTCCTTTTCCTCCTCCTCCTTTTCACTCTCCTGTGTTCAAACACTTATCTCTATAGTACTGTTGAAACTCAGCAACTTTTCTTTGTAATCATTATTTTTTTCTTAGGATACATTTTTGACTTGAAAAAATGTTGGCATTCTGTGTTTCCTTTATTTCCCTTTGCTGTATCTTTTTTCATATATTTGGACCCCTAATGTATACTTATGGTCAAATATTGTGAGTGTCTAGCTTTCACTATACTTCTGGGAAAATGTTTTGTAATATAATACTCTGTCCTTTCTCTTTTCATGGAGAAAACAATTTGAAATTTCAGCTGGAGAGAACATGTAAAGTTGTCTGACTCTCTCACAAGTCTTGTCCTATAAACTATTAAACTACACAAAAGGAGTACACTTTCCTTTTTTGGAGGATTGTTTATTTTTCCTCTGATTAAGCTCACATATGCCAGGACAGTGTTCTTATATATGTACATAAATATAGTGAGCTATGTCCTAGAATTCAGTCTTGGTTTTAATACATAAGAGAACAGAGTTGCTGCCTGGGCCAACTGTTCCAGTCCTCCCTTCCTGCCATGAATCTCTAGATTCAGGAAATATATATATTTATATATATTTTATGTTTATAAAATATATATGTATTTTTCTCTCATTTTTGAAGACACTTTATTTATTTATTTGACAGACAGAGTGAGAGAGGGAACACAAGCAAGGGGAGTGGGAGAGGGGGAAGCAGGCTTCCTGCGGAGCAGGGAGCCCGATGTGGGGCTCAGTCCCAGAACCCTGGGATCATGACCTGAGCCGAAGGCAGATGCTTAACGACTGAGCCACCCAGGCACCCCTTTTCTCTCATTTTGGAATTTTGCATTTGTGGTGGACTGAAACGTACTTTTATTAAGTCAACAACAAGATGCCTCTGCATACCATCCTAATTTCAGTTTACATTGCTGAAGCATCAATTAAGACATGCAGTTCATAGAATTGTAAAAACAAAAAGTTAATCACAGGTATTTTAAAAGATTATGCTTTGATATCTTCTACTTCTAGTCTTGACAGAGTAGCTGGTACTGAACTTGTCCCCCACCCCCCCAAAAAAACCTTATAAAAATAGGCAAAATAAATATGGCAAATATTTTTAGAACTTGAAGAACAGGTAGTTCAAGATTATGATTCTTGATATAAGGAAAGCATGCCAGGGGAGCTTATGAATACTCCTATTTTTTCCTATAGGCACTTTCTTATGACCATGGTACTCAAGTAGAATGGAACTTACGTAGAATAACTGTCTCACTTTGCTGCAGAGCAGATTGGAGTTCTAGGCAGGTACACTTCCTGGAATTTGTTGGGGAGGGTACCTAAGAAGAAAAAGCTTCACAGGGGGGAGTGCCTTAAAGTCTGTGTGGGGTTTTATTGCATGTCCTTGAAAAATCATTGAGATGCATAGACTCAAGACAAGATACCAAGAGGCCTAGCAGAGATTTCCTGATGCAGTGACAGGGGAGAGTTTCAGTCCTATCAAAAGTAGAGAGACCTCATGAAAAGACTTCAGTATTTAGTTGAGGTTCCATACTGTGGAGTAAGGAGTATGCACCAGGACTAAGTTTAAAATTGAAATAGAACCACCTTAACAAAAATAAAACCAAGCCTAACAAGCCCAAATATACCTACCAATAATTTAATTGCTTGCGAGCAGAAATTCAACATCTCTTAAAGGAAGTTCATGCAATCTAGACTCCCTGCTGCGCATCATCCACAATGATGAAACAATTACTAGACAGGCAAAGAAACATGAAATAGTGGTTCGTAGTCAAAGGAAAAGTCAGTCATTATGAATAAACCCCAAGATGACCAACATATTTGAATTAGCAGGCAAGCACTTTAAAACAGCTATTATAAATATGCTTAAGGACTAAGGGGAACATATGCTTACAATGAATGAACAGCAAATAAATCTCAGCAGAAAATTGGAAGCTATGAAAAGTAGCCAAAAGAGAATTCTACAATAGAAAATAGAATATTTGAAATTAAAAAAATATCCCTGGATGATCCTAATAGCACATGCAAAATGGCAGAAAGTGAACTAATTTCAAAGTAGAGTACTATAAATTATCTAATATGAAGGACAGAGAGAAAGACTGAAAAAATGAATAGAACCTTAATGACCTGGCAGACCTTTCATAATAATTAAACGATCAATTTCAATTCATCATTCAACATAAATGTGTAAGTTCCTAATAACAATGTGAAACACAAACTTATAGAACTAAAGAGAGAAGTAGACAAATTCAGAAATATAAGTTGAAAATTTAAACATCCTATTCTCAATAATTGATAGTACAGGGGCGCCTGCGTGGCTCAGTCGGTGAAGCGTCTGCCTTTGGCTCAGGTCCTGACCCCGGGGTCCTGGGATCGAGGCCCACATCAGGCTCTCTGCTCCGCGGGAAGCCTGCTTCTCCCTCTCCCTCCGCCTGCCGCTCTGCCTACAGACTTTCTGTCTGTCAAATAAATAAATAAATAAATAAATAAAATTTTTAACACAAATAATTGATAGTACAAGTAGACAAAAGATAGTAAGGATAAAGAAAATCTGAACAACCCTATCAATCTCTAACCTAATTGACATTTATATAATTCCAAACCCAACAATAGAATCACATTCCTTTCTAGTGCAAAACAAAACAAAACAAAAAACCCAAACAAAACAAACAAAAAACCCACCCCACAACCCTCCAAAAACAAAGAACCGCCCCCCCCCAAACCATTCAACAGGATAGATGATATACTGGGCTATAAAACAAACAATGGAGTTAAATTAGACATCGATGATATTGAGGTATTAAGAAAAGTCCCAAATACTTGGAAATTAAAGAACACACTACTAAACAGCGCTTAGGTCAAAGAAGAAATCATCAGGGATCCGATGATCCGCGTGGCCGTAGGATCCCGCGGTGAGGCGGTTATTGTCTGTGGCAGTTCACAAGCACGCACGCGCCCCTGGAACTCAGGTGGGGCCGAGATGAGGGACGTGCCCAGAGACACACACGCCTGCAGCTGCGTGGCAGGATAAAGCCCAAGTCTGGTCCTTCACCAGCTGCAGCCATTTCTCTCTTCCTCAGCACACTTGGAGGGCAACCAAATGAGAGGGAAGAAAATACCAGGTGCCCAGCTTACACCGGGGGACCCCAGCCCCTGAGTCTGCTGGCAGGCTCTCAGAACCATCAGCTTGCATAGCACAGCAGCAATCAATAAGACGTTTTGGAATGATTTTAGGAACTGTAACGGATTCATGGTTACCCCTTTATTCACCTCATGCATTACTTTCAGATACGAGGCCTCCTCCTACAGGAGCAGGTGGGATCTGCCAGCAACCTTGAGGGCGTCCTCTCCGCCACCCGAGGGTGTGCACACGTAAGGGCAGAGGGACACCCAAGAACCACTGATGGAACCACCTGCTCCACCAATTCGTACCTCACCGTGTATACAGATGCCTTTTAAGTATGGGCATAAGACAAAAAAGAATTCCTATTGAAGGAGAAACGCAAACGCAACATAAGGCGGCAAAATTGTATTCTATTTTCCCCAAATTAATCTATAGAATGAACACAACAGTAAACTTTTTAATAAAAATTGACAGTATTCCTCTAAAATACATATAGAAATTTAAATATCACAGAAAAGTCAAAACCATCTTATAAAAAAACAAATTTGGAATACTTCCATTACCTCACTTAAAGAATTACTATAAAGCTATATTAATCAAATAGTGTGGCACTTGTACGAGAGCAAATCTAAAATAGATTCATAGAGTAGAATAAAGAGTCCAGAAAGAGACCCAATTCATTTTTTAAAAAGATTTTATTATTTATTTGAGAGAGAGTGAGTGAGAGCACAAGCTGGGGGAGAAGCAGACTCCCTCTTGAGCAGAGAGCCCAATGCGGACTCGATCCCAGGACCCTGGGATCATGACCTGAGCTGAAGGTAGATGTTTAACTGACTGAGCCACCCAGGCGCCCCTTGGGCATTGCTATTTTTTAAAAATACTTTATTTTTATTAGAGTAGTTTTAGGTTTGCAGCAAAATCTAGGGGAAGGTACAGAGATTTCCCATATATTCCCTGCCCCCACACATGCACAGCCTCCCCTATTATCAACATTGCCTACCAAAGGGGTACATTTGTTATAATTGATGAACCTATATTGACACATCATAATCGCCCGAAGTCCATAGTTTGCGTTATGGTTCATGCTTGGTGTTGTAAATTTTATGGGTTTGGACAAACATATAATGATGTATCTACTACATCATTTCATACAGACAATTTCCACTGCCCTAAAAATCCCCTGTACTCCACCTATTTATTTCTCCCCCAAAGGAATATTTTTTGAGACCCAGTAATGAGCAAAGATTTCTTAGACAAAACACATAAAGCCATCATTATAAAGAAAAAACTGAAAATTAGACTTAAAATTAAAGTCTGCTCACCAAAAGTCTCCATTAAAAGGCAAGATTAGGCAAGCCACAAAATATTCATAAAACATGCATCTGCCAAGGACCTGTATCCAGAACATATAAAGATCTCCTATAATTCACTAATAAAAAGATAAACTACTGTATTTAATATTAGGGAAAAATGTGTCCAGATATTTCACAAAAAAATACATACCAATAGCCAATAAACAAATGAGAAAGTATTCAGCATCTTAAATCATCAAGGAAATGCAAACTAAAAACTCAGTGAGATACCATTATCAAACCCTAGAATGGTTAAGCTTTAAACTGAGTCATCATCAAAAGTTGGCTAGATTATGTAGCAACTAGAATTCTCATACAATGCTGGTAGGCATGAAAAACAGTACAACCACTTTGGAAGAAATTTTGTAAATTTTTTATGAAGTTAATCATACACTTACCATATAACCTAGGATTCCACTTCTGGGCATTAAGCCAAAAGAAATGGAAAGCATATATCCACAGAAATACTTGTTCGAAATGACTCATAATAGCTTTATTCCTAATATCTCCAAACCAGAACTAACTCAAATCAAAAGGAGAATAGATAAAAATATTGTGGTATAGTCATGTACTGGAATAATACTCACCTATAAAAAAGGAAAAAATGATAAATACAGCAATATGATATATCTCAAAGACATTAGGCTGACAGAAAGAAGTCGGACACAGAAGAGTATATACTGTGACTCCATTCATACAAAGTTCTAGAAAAGGCAAAACTAATTTATGATTTAAAAAAAAAAAACAACAAGAAAAAATGGTTGTTCCTGGTGTGCGTGAGATTGGGTAGGAGTATGAAGGAACTTTCTAGGTGATGAAAACATTCTTTATCTTGACAGTGGTGTGGATTATACAGCTGCATTTATTTGTCAGTCTCATCTTATTAAACACTTAAGATTTATGCATTTTTCTGAAGGCAAATTTTACTAAAAAATGAACTGTAGAAAATAACTTCCTGATACACACTTAATATTATTAGCTTCCTTTATCAGGATAAAAAAGGGTATGCCTTAGACCACACACTTTATAAATAGAGAAACTATCTCTTTAGATAGATTATGGATGGATGGGTGCATGGAAGGATGGAAGATAGATAGATGATAGACAGATAGATAGATAGATGATAGATAGATAGGTCACAGACCCAATCACAATGGAGCATAAGCTTTGCAAAACTTTTCTATTACTGATAGCACCTGTATTCATTTATACTCTCTTGACACTCCCCCCTTTCCTTATCCAGCAATTAACAAGGACACACATTTATAGGATGGTTCAACAAATTTAAGGGCATTTGTGTGTGTGTGTGTGTGTGGGGCGGGGGGGGGACAATGAATTGGGAATCAATACAGCACAGTGGAAAGATCTGTCTTTGAAATCAGATAGACTTGGTTTCCAATCCTGATTCTGCAATTTATTAGGTGACCTTGTGTAGCTAATTTAACTTCTCTAAGGATCTGTTTCTTTAGCCATAAACTGGGGTGATTTATGCTCTAAAGGGTTTATTCATTCATCTGTTCAAAAAGGAACATTGACTTCCTATTATTTGCCAGGAACAGGCCGTACATTTTGAAAAGGACACTTATCCAGAACATACAAAGAACTCCTAAAACTCAATAATAAAAAGACAAACTACTTAAAAAGAGGCAAAGACTTGGACAGACCCTGGGGTGGAGAGTGGACAGGAAGAGCCTCAGAGTAAATGTAAGAAAACTAGTCAGCTCTTTCAGTAGTTGGGTTGTAGCTTATTTGTTTGAAATAGGAGAATGGCAGCGAAGCCAGAGAGATGTGAATTGATCCTAGATGTACTAAGAAGGTAAAATTCATAGAACTTGGTGAGAATTGGAAATAAGGGTTGTAAGAGAGGTGGCAACAAGTATGTTTCTTGCTTGGCAACTGGACGGAGGATGGTGCTTTTCAGTGAAAGAGGAAGTATAGGTAGGGGATCAGA
The DNA here is from genome assembly GCF_054177405.1 of Leptonychotes weddellii. Lineage (NCBI taxonomy): Eukaryota > Metazoa > Chordata > Mammalia > Carnivora > Phocidae > Leptonychotes > Leptonychotes weddellii. The sequence continues at coordinate 84,438,192 of NC_138373.1, forward strand.
TTTGGTAGGTTTTGAGATAAATGCAGAGAGAGCATGTCATGATGACTGGCTCAGAGTAGGCACTCAATAAATGGAAGCTACTGCGGAATGGAACAAAACTAATTAATTCATATGGGATCAGAACTGTAAACTTGATTTCAATCACAATTTTGAAATAAGTTAAAAAAAGAAGCAAGTATTGATGAAGCCCACAAATATATACCCAAAGGTATGTACGTAGATTTTGTTCAGATATTGCTGCTCTAGGTCTAGGAGTTAATTACCCTAATTATAATATATCTGTTTTGAGAATACTATGAGACCTGAATTTCTCTCTCTTCTCATCTTTGCACACATGAAGGTTTCAGAATCTCAAAGAAATGTGTAGTTATTTGGCTGAAAAAAGAAAACATCTTTACTAAAAAAGTGAGTTGCTCATAAAGAAAGAAGCCAATCTTACACTAAAGAAAAGAGATATAAGACTACATATATAGTATTTGATATTTCTGTGCAAGAAGTTGCTCTTAAAACATTGTAACAGGATGCATGGTAATACTACCTAGCTTAGAAATGAATTTTGATGATGTTGTGTAATCAGGTTACATATGAAAGAAACTTGTAGACCTTAATAACAAAACCAGGCATTGGAAAAAATGACCAAAACACACTTATTTTTATTTTATGCTTTGAAACTTGCATTGAGATATTTCATTACTCTTAAGCCATGATGAAATCATGGAGGCATCATAGCAAGAGCTAAATCCCTGGGGAGGCTATTAACAATTTTGCCTTTACACTTCCTACATGATTGTGGAAATGTGGGTTCTAATTCCCCATGAGACTCTTATTGCCGGATTTGGTATGACTGCTGCTATATCAACAGAAAGGATTATGCATTACAGTGGGGCCCTTTGCAGATTTGCCTCAGAAAGTTAAGTTCTATGTTAGATATGCTAAAGGTATACCTTAAATTAGAGGGAAATTAGCTTCCTGTAGGGGAAGGGGGCACTATACAACAAATACATAAATAATGGACCTATAAAATGGATGATAGTTTTCATTCATTATTTCATTCATTATTATACATCATTCATTCATTCATTTCATTTCATTTTATTATGCCACAAAAGAAGGAGAAAAAGATAAAGATTTCATAAATGGAGTGATCAGATTTGGTCAGGGAAAAACAAATATTATTATAGTGTAAGTGAAATTTTAGTAGGCAGAGATGGTGAGAAAAGACATTTTATTACAAGGAATAGCATGAACACGAGCACAAAGATTGCCTACATAAGAGCTTCATGCAAGTGGGGGCAAAGAGAATGAGAAGAGAAAACCAACTGCCGAGATATGTGGAAGGTAGAACCTACAGGCTTTGGCAATTTGTATGTGGGTGCAGGGAAATGAAGGCGAATATCAGTGATGCCACACCATAACCATTGAAGCCGTAAAAACAGTGAGCATAGTGACGATGAGTCAGTGCGCAGCTGAAGTTCAGAAAATTACTTATGTTGGAGCTGCATAGCTCAGTTTATTATTATGGCATGAGAATTAGTTTAAGATTATGTTTAGGAGATTGTTTGTTGCCTAACATTGGATTTAGGGTTCACTCTTAATAAGTTTTGAATTACATAGAAGGTGCTTGATGTAGAGACAAAAATACTAGAATGCTGCTTTTCAAGTCAGCCACAAAGAAATTTTAGAAATTTTTTCGAGCCATGAAAACATAAACAAAACATCAGAACAACTTACTAGCTTAATGAAATGTAGCCAAGCTGGGGATAGTCCAGCTTCCAGGACAAATTGTAATATGTTTCTGGAGTCAGAGACTCAGCTTCTTCTTGCATATGCTCTGGCTTAAGTCAGTCCTGTCCATAGGGTAAAGCAAAGGCAGAAAATTTTGTTTTTATAAGCTATTAAACTGTGAGTAGGAGACTGAACTTAATATAGGGCTGTATCCTAACCAGAAGCTATTAAATCAGGGTGGGAAAGATAATTTGACTTTTTCCAACAGCACAGCAATTGAGAATAGAAGGGAAGGTTTTAGCTTGAACATTCTCTTAGGTCCCCATGGGTTATTATGAACTGACTAGTAGGGATGTTGCCTATAACTGTGGCAGCTGGTGACTAATTTGTAGCCTGTAGCCACCTCATTCTAAGTGTGTTTATAGCAAGTCTTTGGCTCAACTGTTTGAGTAAGAGTCATTCTCATTGGACTTATTATCACCAGGCCACTCCATATTCATGGCATGTGACCAAGTGATGCAGATGTTTGGAGACATTTTAGGCTGAAGATATGCTAAATTAGGAATTAAGATTCTAAGAGGATAATAAAGAAGGGCTGTCTGGTTATAAGGGGGAGTTTAAGAGATCTTGGTGGTCAATAAGTATTTCCCACCCTAGGTGTGCCTTTACTGGAATTGGAGACTTCGAGGTAGAGACCACCTGACTAGGACTGTGTGTAGAAGAGAAATTTTTCACAGTTGTGTGAGGAACCCCTGAAGGCCCTGTATGGACATTCTAAGGGGTCAGAAAACCATAACCTAGTTATACACACAATTAGTAAATTGTTCTTCTGGCTCCAGGGCTGTCCTACCTAAGAAGAATGACTTGGGGGAGCCAATCCCTTTCTGTGGATTTCATTTTCTTAATTTGTAAAATAAAGAAAATGGAACAACTCCCATTTAAAATCTTAGCTCTCAGATTTACATATTTGTAGTCTCATGATTTGCAAAAACAGCACAGTGCTCCATGTCTACCTGTACCATGCCATTTGCATTGTGACTTTGCAGCTCCTCCATCAGCGGGTTGAGTCTATTCTCCCATCCTTTGAATGTGGATCGACCCTGTGACTTACGTTGGCCAATAAAATAGAGCAGAAGTAAAAATGTGCCAATGCCAAGTCTAGGCCTCAAAGGCCTCTGTGTTTTTGTTTATTTTCTTGGAACACTGCCACCACTATATGAACAAGCCTAGTCTAGCCTGATGGATGATAAGAGACATGTGTCCCAATCACCCCTGTCACTCCAGCTGGCAGCCAGCAGAACACCAGCTGTACATGAGGCCATCATAGACCAGCCAGACCCCTACTAACCTGCCAGCTGATGACAGGTGCATGAACGAGCCAAGCTGAGATCAGCTAAACCTGGCTCAGATCAGCAGAACCACCCCCCTGACCTATAGAACTGTGAGTAATAATACATGTGTATTTTTTGAAAAGAGAGGTTGACAAACTATGGCTGTGGGCTACCTGCCAGTTTTTGTAAAGTTTTATTGGAACACAGCCATGCCCATTTGTTTATGTATTGTTTCTGCCTTCTTTCACACTACAATGGCAGAGATAAGTAGTTGGGACAGAGACCGTATGGTCCACGAAGACTAGAATATTTACTATCTGGCCTTTTAAGAAAAGGTTTGATGACTCCCTGTTCTAAATCACTCTTTTTGGGTGATTTGCTACATGATAATATCTAACTGGTGTGCTATCATATTAAGAAATTGATAAATCATTTTGGCTATTGATTCTTGCAAAATAAACTATTTTTAAAAACAGTGTGTTAGACAACAACTGACTTATTATCTCTTACAGTTCTGTGGGTTGACTGGGTTCTGCTAGGCTGTTCTTCTGCTCCATGTGATGTTGGATATTGATGTTATTTAGGAGTAAGACTGGACTGGAATTTCTGAGCACATTCAGGTAGCTGGCAGCTGATGCTGGCTGCCATCTGGGATATCACTGGGGGCTATTGACTGGGACACTATGCATATGGCTTGATGGCTGGGTTCTGAGAAAAAAGGGTCTCAAAAGTGAGAGCTTTGGGAAGCCCAAGCCAAAGCTACTTCTCATGACTTAGCATTAGAAGCTGACTTCTGCCATGTTCTGTTGGTCAAAAATGAGTCATGGGGCTAGTTCAGATTTAAGAGGAGGGACTACATTAAGGAATAAATACAGGGAGTTTAGGTTCATTGCTGCAGGGGAAAATATCATTGAATACTAGTTATTTCAACTACAATATATAGCCTTTTCCCCCTCTTTTTCCCTCTCCTTCAGTGTTTTCTTTTTGTCTTCATTTATGGTATAGAAATTGTTAAACTCAACAGCATGCTCCATATACATGCACACATAGGTACATATATGTATGTGTATACATTGGTTTATAGTCTTAGCTTGGTTTGGTCGGATAGCGGAGTGATGTTTATACATGGGTCTTTTGCCTTTGGAAAGGGTCACTTCACATCTGCTTCAATTAAAATGTGTGATGACTCTTTAACCTTAGAGTTTTAAAGCTTTTAATCATATGTAATTTTATCCATCTTTGGCAAGCTGATAATTTAGATTGGAAGGTGACCAACAATGAAACATATGAAATAACGTAGCAACTTTCCATGGTGCTTCACTCTCCCTTTGGCAGCCAGCGCATCCCATACACCTGTGGGCTCAGCATAAGCCACTCAACACAAAGTTTAAGAGAAGTCAGAGTTTAGGTTATCTAGGTGTTACACTGCTGCTCATTTGGAGCATTCTTCTCTCAGTGATCATCTGAAAATTCCAATACTATGTACTTTGAGCTCTTGGTTTATTTTGTCTCAACTGATAGATCAACTGCCTTAAACCACAAAACCCCTGTCACCTGTTTTGTACTCCAGATTTTCAGAACATTGGCTTGCTCTCTAGCAGTTTTGAGATCTTTAACTTTCAAAGTGGCTATCTCCAGACCATAACACCTTCTTTCTCTCTGTCAAATTCCATGGAAACCAAGCCTATTCAGACATCCCCCTCATATGTACACCCCACTCCCCCAGACCTGTATAGTGAACACAAAGCAGGAAGACATAAAAGTTATTTCTCTTTATTTTATGCTAGAAGTTAAATTGAGTGGGTTTAAAGTGAGGTATAAACTCCTTTCTTTTGCTAACTCCTTTCTTTTGCTCACTTCTTTCCTATGAATTTAGAGGAAAAGTTATACTAACTCCTTCTTCCCAAATATTCTCTTTCCCCTATTTATGACATTCACATGTTAAAATAAAAATGTGGACTTAATTCTGATTTCTCTATAAATATTTCCAAAATTCACTGCTTTCTTACATGATTATGTCAAATGTTTCCACCTACCCACCATCTTCTTTCACTGTAATCTCTCACAATCTATCCTTTTATGTTGTTGGTTTCCCCTAGATTACTCAGATCCCCTGAAGCAAATCTAGGGACCCATGCTAGAATTGGACCTATTCAAATGCTCTTACCCCTTCACTCCCAGCCCTTCAGCTATTTCTTATTCTCTGTGTTCAGTCCTATCCCTACTCTTTCTTACCTATTCCTGTCACCCCTGCTATTCCACACAGTAATCAATCAGATAGTGGCAGGTAAGAGATCGCATCTATCCCATTGGGGACATGTCTTCTAGGAGTATGGCAGGCCATGTAGAAGAAGAAACCCCTCACCTATGTTTTACTGCATAAACACAGAAGACAAAGACCAGAATCATGATCAGGAGAGATAGACTCTATGCCATCGAACAAAGCTAAGAGAGGAAATTTTAAGGCTAGTGTTTGATCCACCTGGATTAGAGAGAAGAGAAGGGGATTACAAAATAAGAAAGCATGACAACAGGGAGTGAGAGACAAGGTAAACAAAATGTATCCTGCAGCAATTTCATTAATGGAGTATGGACCACAGTGCCAGCTTTTTTAATAGGGTCATGTTGGATTCCTTTAAATTGCTGAAGCAAAACTCACTTACATTGCCTATGTATTCCTCCTGTGTTTTCAGTATTTTTGTATATACTGCTTTGTCATTTCTTCTTCTGTTTTTTATTTATGGATGTCTTGTGAAAGTCAGTCATGGTTCTAGATTCTCTACCCTATATTCACTACTTTAAGTCCCTTAACTATTTTTTAGGAAAACTTATTTTTATGGAATTGTAACTTAAGTATAGTAAAATGCACAAATATTAAATATATAGCTTTTTTTTGCATATGTACCTATATCAAGCTATAGAAACCATTGCACATGAAACTCCTTGATGTCCCTTCTGAGGAACTACTACCCCAAAGATTAATTTTGCCAATTTAAAAAAATCTATGGCTTTTAAAGGTATTATTGGTAGACAACAAATGAAATATTTCTGTGTACAATTTAATAAGTTTTGACATATATACATCTGTGAAAACACCAATCAAGATAATATACATATCCATCATTCCCGAAAATTTCTCATACCTCTTTGCAATCCCTCCCTTTCATGCTTCCTTACTCTCCAATCCCATAGCAACTATTGATTGCACTTTCCTGTATTTGTTTTATTTTTTGTTTTGTTTTGTTTTAAAGATTTATTTATTTACTTGAGAGAGAGAATGAGAGATTGGGGGAAGCGGCCAAGGGAGAGAATCTCAAACAGATTCCCTGCTGAGTACAGAGCCACATGTGGGGCTCCATTCCATGACCTGAGACCATGACCCCAGCTGAAACCAAGAGTCAGATGTTCAGCCCACTAAGTCACCCAGGTGCCCCTGCACTTCCCTGTATTTTACATAAATGGAAACATACAGCATTTAATTTGTTTCCCTTTTTCATTGAACATAATTATTTTGTGATGTGTACTTGATAGGGCATGTTTCAATACTTTATTTTTGTTCTATTGCTGAGTAGGCTTCTAGGGTATGGATATACCACACATTTTTTTTTTTTAAAGATTTTATTTATTTATTTGTCAGAGAGACAGAACACAAGCAGGGGGAGAGGCAGGCAGAGGGAGAAGCAGGCTCCCTGCCGAGCAAGGAGCCCGATGTGGGACTCCATCCTAGGACCCTGGGATCATGACCTGAGCCGAAGGCAGCCGCTTAACCAACTGAGCCACCCAGGCGTCCCTACCACACATTTTTTAAAATCCATCTTTGTTTCCAGTTTTTGGCTATTACAAATAAAGTTGTAGTGAACATAATATAGGCTTTTTATTTATCTTGAGTAAATATCAAGCAGAATGGCTTGATCATATAATATGTTTATATTTAACTTAAAAAAAAAAACTGCCCAACTTTTCCAAAGTGGTTGTACCATTCCATTCCCACTAGCAGTAATTGAAAATTCCAGTTTCTCCAAAACCTTATCAACACTTAGCATGGTCAGTCTTTTTAATTTTAGCAATTCTAATGGATGTGAAGTAGTATTTCATTCTGGCTTTATTTATGTTGCTTTTCCTTATAAACAATAATATTGAGCATCTTTTCATGTGCTTATTTGTCATCCATATATTTTCTTTAGTCAAGTGTCTCTTCAATTCCTTTGCTCATGGGTTTTTGTGTGTGTGTTTTTCTTAATCAAGTTGTTTGTTTCCTTATTGTGTTTGAGAGTTCTTTATGTATTCTGGATACAAGTTATTCATTAGATATATGATCTACAAATATTTTCTTCTAATCTGTGGCTTGCCTTTTATCCTCAACACTGTTGAAAAGCAGAACATTTTATGGATGCTCTTGGTGTCATAGCTAAGAAATATTTGCCTAATTCAAGATAACAAAGTTTCTTCTTTATCTTCTTCTAGAGGTTTTATAGTTTTCAGCTTTACATTTAGGTCTATAGTTTATTTTGGGTTAATTTTAAAGTGGTATGATATATGGATCCAGTTGTTGTCGTTTTCAATTTTTCTACCACTATTTGTTAAAAGACTCGTTTTACTTGTTTTGAACTTTATATAAAATGGAACTATGGAATGGTTTTATTTTATCTGATTTCTTCTGCTCAAAATTATGTCTTGAAATTCAACTGGTAGTTTATTCTATTCTCTTGCTCTATAGTATTCCACTGTATGAGCATACCATCTATTCATCCATTCTATAGATGATGGGCATTTCCATTCTATTATTGATGGACATTTTTGTTGTTTTCAGTTCCTTCCTCTTATGAATAATGCTGTTATGAACATTCTTGTCTTCTGGTGACATAGCAATAATTTCAGTTGGGTATATATACTTAGGAGTGAAATTTCTGGGTCATAGGGTATGAAAATGTTTAGCTTTAGTAGACCCTGCCAAAAAGTTTTTTAAGTGACTATATCAATTTAGTCTCTTACCAACAATGTATGAGAGTTCCACTTATTCACCAGTGCTTGATATTGTCAGTCTTTCTTAATTTTAGTAACTCTAGAGAGCATGTAGTTGCATCTAATTTTGATTTAATTTGCATTTTCCTCACGAATAACAGTGATGAGCACAATGCATAGCACACAGGCCAATTGGGTATCCTCTTTTGAAATTTCTATTCAAGTCTTCAAGCCTTTCTCCATTAAAAATTTTTTTATTTGTAGAAGTTTTTTATGTTTTGGGTATGAGCCCTTTGATTGTATATAAAAGTTCTTAATTTGAGAACTTAATTTTAGAATATCAAACTTTTCAATCTTTTCATACAGAGCTTGTGCTGTAATGCTTCATTTAAGAAATCTTTATTTTATTTTATTTTATTTTATTTTATTATGTTATGTTAATCACCATACATTACATCATTAGTTTTTGATGTAGTGTTCCATGATTCATTGTTTGCATATAACACCCAGTGCTCCATTCAGTACGTGCCCTCTTTAATACCCATCACCAGGCTAACCCATTCCCTCCACCCCCCCTCCCCTCTAGAACCCTCAGTTTGTTACTCAGAGGCCATAGTCTCTCATGGTTCTTCTCCCCCTCCAATTTCTCCCCTTCATTTTTCCCTTCCTGCTATCTTCTTCTTCTTCTTTTTTTTTTAACATATAATGTATTATTTGTTTCAGAGGTACAGGTCTGTGATTCAACAGTCTTAGACAATTCACAGTGCTCACCATAGCACATACGCTCACCAATGTCTATCAGCCAGCCACCCCATCCCTCCCACCTCCCCACCACTCCATCAAACCTCAGTTTGTTTAATCTTTTTTTTTTTAAAGATTTTTTTTTTTTTATTTGAGAGAGAGAAAGAGATAGAGAGCATGAGAGGAGGGAGGTTCAGAGAGAGAAGCAGACTCCCCGCCGAGCAGGGAGCCCGATGCGGGACTCGATCCTGGGATTCCAGGATCATGACCTGAGCTGAAGGCAGTCGCTTAACCAACTGAGCCACCCAGGCATCCTCAGTTTGTTTAATCTTAAAAATAATGTCATAAAGATTATCACCTATTTTTTTTAGAACTTTTTGTTTTCTCCTTTGAAATTTAGATCTATGATACATCTTGAATTAATTTTTATGTCTGGTATGAAAGACAAGTCAAGATTCATTCTCTTAAATGTAATGTTCAAAAAAAAAAATGTAGAGGTTCAATTAATGCACTATTGCTTATTGAAAAGACCATCCTTTCCCCAAACTGAATTGCAGTGGTACCTTTGCCATATAGCAGTTGATTGTATGTGTATGGGGCTGTTCCCATACCTTCTATTCTGTTCTATTGTTCTAATTTTGTACATTGTCCTAATTAGTTTTAGATTTATAAAAGTCTTGAGATCTGGTAGGGGAAAATTTGTTTTCTTCTTCATGATTGCTGTGATTTTCCAGGTTCTTTGTGTTTCCATATAATTATAGAACCAGTTTAGCAGTTTCTGCAAAAACTCACTGGGATTTGATTGTGATCACATTAAATACATAGATAATTTGGTAAGAACTATCACATTAAAAACTTTGATTCTTCCAATCTATGAACATGGTATATTTCCCCTTTAATAGGTCTTTAATTTATCTCAACATTGTTTTATAGCTTTTGGTACAAATGTCTAGGATGTCTTTTATTACGTTTATTTTCAGATATTTGATGTATTTTGTTGCAATATTAAGTAATACTATTTTAAAAATTTTATTGTTTTTATTTTCCAAGTTTTGCTAGATGCATAAAGACATACATTAATTCTGAGCATTGACCTTTAATATAGTAACCTTGCTAAATTGACTTACTGATTTTAAAATTTTATGTGTAGAATCTTTTGGTGTAGTCTGCATGTGGAATCACCTGTGATTAATGATAGTTTCCTTCCCTGCCCCCAGTCTTTATGTCTTCTTTCTTTTACTTGCACAGAATAGGATCTCATACAATTCTGTATAGAAAGGTAAAGATGATGGTAAACTCCCTCATTTTCTTTCTACTATTTTTTATTTTATCCCACTACCAGTACTAGTTATGCTTAAACTGTAATCTCCAGATTGTTCTCCCTCCTGACTTTCCTTTACGTAGGAATCTCCTGTTCCAGGCAGTATCCTAAATTTCTTCCCCAAACTCATAGTCATCTGGGCTGTGGGCATTTCCTTTGGCTTATGTTGAATAATGTTGACTAAATAGTCTATCAGTCTGATTACAAGATGATATAAGAATTACAAGAGGCTAAGTAATTATCTGTCTCTTATACTAGACACAATTTCTGGAGTGCAGGTATTATGCCTGTTATCTCTTTATTTCTGGTATCTAGAACCATGCCTGGTGCATCAGAAATATTTGATATTTGATGAATGTTTGCTGAATGAAAGAGTGATGCTCCAACTCTGAACTTTCATGAGTCTTCCACATCTATTTATTAACTCGATGCTTTCATTTAGCTGTACCTCCAGGGGACTTGTATGCCCTTAACTCAATGAAATAAACATTTTCTCTTCTTTTGTGTTCCTCTCCCAATGACTCAACTGTCCAATTAACTCTCTGGGACATTCATCTGGTAGTTAATTTTTTACTGCTTCCTTTTTAAAAGTCTCATTTGGCTTCACATATCAAGTTAGTTCTCATATCCTATTAATTCTTTCTTGCTGGGCTTTTTGGATTTGAGCCTTCTTTTCCATTTCCATAGTCATTACCCTAGTCCAGCATTTTATAACTTCATTCCTTGACTGTGCTGTCTTGGTTGTGTTATTTTTTCCTAGACCCTCTATTCTCCAGCGTACTCACCACATGGCTTAAAAATGTCTTCCTTAGACATTACTTTAGTCATGTATTTCCCCCAAGAAGCAAAGTGGATTCTCTTTATCTATGCTAATGGCATGCCAGCCCTGGTTTATTTCACACTATGTGCATACATACCCTATTTATCTCCAACATAGTCATTCATTTCACTTTACAAAATTTAGTCTCCTTGTTATGTCCACTTCTTGTCATTGCTCCTGTAATTCCATGGAATGGCTGCTTCTTCTCTTTGAAGATGCTATGCCTGTAACTTTAAGACTTGGCTCCAGATTTACCTCTTTCAAAAAGATCTCAATGAATTGTGTCATCCCAAATGAAATGTTCCTTCATTTTACACATTCCTAATATTTTTATCTATAAATATTACTTTAACAACCAATTATCAAGGAAGCACAATTTGGTAGTTCAGAAATGATACTTTAATACTAAAGCCTTTATGTTAACATGTGCTTTTTTACCATGATTACAAATGTTTTCCTGATAAGGAGTTATGGATTTGGACTATCTTGTGAGGAATGCAAGAATTGTGACATTCAGATGTGTGAAAGATGTGTTGTGCATAAGCAAAGTAAAATATCCTTGTTTTTTTGAATTTTAAACAGAGACTCATGTACTGTTTTCATGCATTAGCTGGAATATGGTCATATATCATAGCATAAGAACTCAGGCAAAAAATTGTGTGATATATGATTTATGAGGATTATGGGATTTGTGAGGATGAAAGGGGATCCAGGTATTACCTGACCCACCGTCTTTAGTTCAAACTGAGGTAAATAGAGTCCTAGGAAAATTGTGACTTATCCAAGATCTCACATCTAATTAATAGCATAATTATGATTATAACTGAGGTCTCCTAATGTGAAGGCCAGTGTTCTGTCTTGTTTTGTTTTGTTTTATATTACATAAGGTCACCTGTGTTGTTTTTAAACTACCATCTAGGGACCCAGCTGCATTGTCAGCTCCTAAAAGTCAGGACTATGCCTTTGTTTTCTTCTACTTTTCTCCAGAGCTGTCCTCCCTGGAGCAGGACTCAGTTTCAACATTTACGACACATCCTTCCCCCTGTGTTGTATTCTTTACCTGGAAGACTGTCAATAATGTTTTCAGAATCAGAATAGAGAGGAGACTTTCTTCCCTAAAGCACTTTTTGGGCATTTCTCTTAAGAATACAGGGTTTAAGACTTGTGCATGATCAAGGACTCCTGAAGTTTGTCCTAGCTATGAGTTAGGAAGATGGAGGTCCTGACCAGGATGATCTACTACTTTTCTCTATTACTTAAATCATTCTTTATAGCTTAATCCCTTTTAGGATCTGGTCAGAACTGAAAAAAATATCAATAGGAGAAGTTCAAGCTCATCAGAGGCTGCCTGTTACCTTCGAAACACTCAAGTTTCAACATCTTTGCTTACCCTTAGGCGACTGATCTAGGGCAAACCGTAGCTCCATGTGTTCTCACAGCACTGTTTCTTCCATAGCTGTTCTTCCCATTGGGAATCGAGCCAGATGTTGAGCCTAAGATGTTTCCTTTATCAAGGCATTGACAGAAAAGCCAGAATATTAAACTCTTGACCTCCAATATGAGCCAATAAATCGCAGATACAGATTTCAATCAAGAAACAACCATTTTCCTCAAAATGTAAGCAGGCTGTTGCTCAGCTCATCAGGTTAGAATCTTGCTGTTAAGTTACTACCCAGAGGGCACATTATTCCTTTTTAAAAAAAATTTTTTTTTAATCTCTAAATTAGAGTTCTCCAAACTGGAGGAATGTGAAATAAAACCAGCTGTTTACAAGAGAGGAAACTTTTGCTTATTTATATATAGGGGTTCAAGTAAACAGCCTGATTAAGAACGGCCAGGCAGTTAAAAATATGATCCACTGAGTGGTGTAGGGCAGGCATTTAACTTAAACGTGAAATCTCATGATATCCATTAGAATTGAGAAGGAAAGCATGTTTTTATGCAGTGGTATTCATGAAATGTTAGGCATAAGCTCAGAAAATTCATTCATCATGGGAGTTTGAACACTGTTAATTTGTTTTAAGCAACTTCTATTATATCACTGAAGTCCTCCTATTACATAACAGCAGCACTGAGTCATCTGTTTGCTTAGTTACTTCATTCAATTATGGGTACTATAACTTTCAAACTTTATAGTCTTTCCTCATTGCTCTCTTACTTAAAGAAAATCAACAAAACAGGAATTGTTCCTACAGTCGTCCTTTGTAAGGAAGGTCCCATTTGAGCAACATTATTCCAGCCGTTGTAATTCAGTTTTTCTCCTTAACAAGAGCATAGAAGTGGTCTTTTTCCCCTTGAATGTGCATATTCCTGAGGGAGCTTAAAAACTTCCATAAATCAATAAAGTAATTGCTACATAATGACCTATTGTTAGTGTTCGTGCCCAGACTGATGTCACAAGGGGGTAATGGAGCTACTGAATCAAAAAATGGCAGCTGTTTCCAATTTATTTGAGAGTCAGTTGGACAGAAAATTAAATAAACACATAGACAAGAAGGACAAGGGCAAGTCCTTGTATTATTCTTATGATAGTTTTAATTCAATTGCAGAAGTCAGCAGGCAGCTGATATTGTGGCCCAGAGTTTCATTAATTGCCTGTCTCGCATGTCAGTGAGACAGCACATGCTCACTTCATCATTTTCAGGTTTTGTTATTTGCATTTTAAAATACACACACCAGTGAAGCATGGATCAAACTTTTCTTGTGTGTGGTTTTTTTTTTTTTTCTTTTTTTTCTTGTTAAAACAGCCCTCCAACTCTCAGAAATGTATGATTGGGAGAAGTGGTTTTTTCCTCTACCTGCAATGATGGTGTCTCTTTCCTCTCTCAGGGCAGGCAGCCTAGAATTTTTTTAAATTCCTCTCTCCTCCTTGGGGGAAGGCCCGAAGACTTGTATTTGTTGTGGATCCTGAAGAAAAAAGCGTCACCCGGTTTGTAGGCTCTTCTCCACTGTGACTGGGAGCTTTGATGTGCCTGTTTGATGTTCCTGCCTTGAGGCAGGGGGAGAGGATTATCAAAAGTAGCCTTAACAGGCCAGGTTGGTATTGGGGGTGCAGCTCCTGCAAGCCGGACTTCACATCCCTAATGTAAACACTTTCACTGAGGTGGGGTTGCCATAGTGCAGATGAGATTTCAAGGTACTGCCAACCCAGCCTGCATGGATGGAGCATTAATTTTCAGACCGTCCTTTTGGCAGGACGCTATTGTCAGGTGATTGAGGGATTTGGTATGTGGTCTGGTAACCACTACTTTATTTATTTATTTTTTATGATGGGATCTAATTATAACTAGAGAATGACTTCAATTTACCATTTAAAGGGATTGCAGTTTTCTCCTAAGAACCATAGAGCCCAATTTTAAAAGATTCCCTTATGGCAAAAGGACCTTTCAAAGGTAAATAATCCCCTTTTATTTTAGGGACGAGAGAATGGAAGTCTGGTGTGCCAGTTAAAGATTCTTAGTGTAAGCTGGGTTTGTTTAGATTGTAACGAAATGAAGAAGAAAGGAATTTTCTAGAAGGATATCTTGGGGCTCCCAGAGGTTTGGAGGCCAGCTTTGCAACCAGGCTTTGTAAGTGACAGAAGTAGGGTGCTTTAGAGGACCAAGAAACAGGAAGCAGGAAGGGCAGTGTGGGATGGGATTGGAAGGTTCAAAGAGGCAATAAGCTAATAAACACGTAAATAAAGTATTTTGGAGAGTGATAAGTACCATGAAAAACAAGCAAGGTGAAGCAAGGTGAGGGAGATAAGAAGCAATGGTATCGAAGACCTCCCTGCTAAAAACGTCAAGAGCAGACACCTGCTAGAACTGAGGGACTATGCCAAGCAGGTAGATACCAGGGGGAAGAAAGAGCACTCCAGGTAAAGGGAATAGGAAGGCCAAAGGTTTTACTTCAGGATGTACTTTCTGTGTTTAGTGAGGAGGCCAGTATGGCTGTGGAAGAATACAAGAGAAGGGTAGTTTGACATGAGGCCAGAAAATTGGGTGGGGTGGAAAGGGGCAGACCATATAGGGACTTGAGGCCATTTAAGAGCTTTGGATTTTACTTTAATTGTGCTAATGGTTCCCAGGGATAAGTAGAGAATATGACAAGCATGATGAAATGCTGATGTTGGGAGGTTGGCAAGACTCAGTTATGAGTTAGGCAAACCAGCTCACAGTGATTGAAATTCATGCCTCAACAAAAGCACAAGTGATGACATATTATGAGACCTTTGGGAATACTCATGGATACTCAGAATCATGAATGGTAAATCTCTACATCCAAGGATCTTCTGCATTTATAGTTTTTTACTTTTGGGGGATGTCAGTGGGAAGTTATGCTCCAAAAGGGCATAACATATGTTGTTACTGTATGACCTCAATGTCAGATTCCTAAAGAAAAATTCACATCTTAGAAACTCACCTTTATGGCAGTTCTTTTGAGAGGAATTCTAACGTTCACTAGCACTGAATATTCAGGATATTGAAAGTGTGGAGATTTTGTGCCTTGTAAGAGTCTTTTTGCATGGTCTTCAGGAGAGATGTTTCAGTTCTACCAGATAGAAAAGCCATTCAAAACATGTTGAATTTCAGTTCAAAGTTTTAATCACATTTCTTTAAAAATGCCTTCACATAGTTCTAGAGGGGAAGAGGGTGGGGGGATGGGTTAGCCTGGTGATGGGTATTAAAGAGGGCATGTACTGAATGGAGCACTGGGTGTTATACGCAAACAGTGAATCATGGAACATTACATCAAAAACTAATGATGTAATGTATGGTGATTAACATAACATAATAAAATAAAAAAATGTAAAATAAAAAAAAGAAGTAAAAAAAAAATGCCTTCACATAGAACCTAAGGCACCTCTAAAACAAAATAATGAGTACATCATGTGTATTAGTAATTGCAGAGGGAAGCAGATCTCCTTATTCCATTGTGAAAAGGTAAGAGAAAAAACCCCCCAAATTGAGCAGATGTAAAAGGGAACGTTAGCTGTGGTGAAGGAACATTCAGATAGAGTTGGTGCCTTGGGAAGCAGAAGACTGACTTCTTTTTCTTTTCCTCCTGTCTTTCTCTTGAAGCGCTGAGTGCCCCTAGCAGGAAGATGGGTGGAGAGGCATAACCATTATTACTACAGAGAGAAAGACAGACAGGTAAACACTTTGTCCTTGATCAGTTCAGAAGCTTTCAGGCACCAGATTATTGCCAAGTAGGCATCTGCTTGTGAGAGCTGAGGACAAGCTACTGGGAGGCTTCTGACATGAAGTTAGGACTCAGATTGCATTAAAGGCGTAAGATAAGCAGATAGCCTCTTAGGCAAGCGATAGACAGGGTTCTTTTTTTAATTTAGTCTTTTCTTCACATATTTGTCTTTTGTTGTAGTATAGTTCAGTTGTCATAAGCATATGTCACGCTTGCTTTAATAGAAAATTTAATTACTCTAGTTTTAAATAGTGGTTAAAAATGTGTATTTTAGAATAAAATGTATGTGGGTTGAAATCTCAGCTCACCCATTATAAAAGATATGACCTTAGTGATTTAACTTCTGTTCGTTTTTGGCTCATCAACTGTAAAATGGAGAAAGTAGCGTTGCCTAATTTTAAATGCCCAATAAATCTTGGCCATTATTTTTACTCTTAGGAAATATTTGGATGGATATGGATTTCAACAGCCTATGATAGTGCAGTGGTGAATCTGCATGATTGGTGGTGGCTTATATAACCTGCCGAGGCAGTTGTTAAGAGGTGAACTGCTTCCTCAAATGGTGAAATGGAACATTTTTTTGGTCACAGATGATCAGCATGAGAGTCTATAACGTGCAATATAGGGGAGGGTTTTCCCGTGGGAAAATTGCTCTTGAGTTCTGGGGGAGCCTCCCAGCCCTGCAGTGGTCTCACCAGGGGTGATTCCACTGGGTCAGGCCTGGCCAGAGGCTTGGGTGTGGAGTGGTGATGGTGCCAATTCCAGAACAAGTGGACGCATGGAAAGGATTGATAAATTCTTACTGACCATTCATTTGTTAGACTGGCCTGTAATCTTGAGCTTTGTAAGTTATAACCATCTGGTTCCCTTACTTACTAAAACAGATCCCCAAATGCCTCTCATTTTGTGATTTCTCACTCTATAAAAAATGGAATTTTGAAATATTATTTATAAGAAAATATGTAATGTATTTCTATTTTATTTGTTCAAATTTTACTTACTTAATGGAAATGAAACACATATGTACAAGGACCTAATCCCTTTTCTTTCCTACCAGGTCCCTTACTGGGTGATGTTTTCATTAGACTACTACAGTTGTCATCCGTATATACACAAAATACAGTGTATTTTGCAGCCTATCTTTTGGATACAGCTTCAGCATCTGCCACGATTAGTGATTTCAATTACGTATCCATGGAATCACATGGATGCCTTTATTACAGTGTATTTTTTAAAGAAAAAGAAAAGCCTAGACTAATGAAATAGTAATAAAGAAAAAATAATGGAGGATGTAAAATTGCGTATAATCACCAAGTTTTCACTTGATATCGCTACTAAAATAAATTTCCTCTCTAAGTCCTCTTCCCCGCCAGATGCATTAAAATACTTATACACTGAAGGTTTGTTTTTCTTCTATTTTTCCCTTATCCCACCAGTATAGCATCAAAACATAACACCAATTGCTTTGGTGATGTTAAAAAAAAAAAGTAACGTTTGTATCTAAGTAACCCTGTTGTCTTTCCATCTGAGCTCCTCTTTTAAGCTGCTTAGTTTTGTATGAGATTTGCTTGTAAGTCAGGTTTTATGAATCAAGAAAACTCTGTATGGTCTTGCTAAAGCAGCATGTGCTGCTAATTTCTTTTTACACTGCCACTCTCTGAGACACATGCACACACTTGTGGGTATAGCTTTTTATACTTAATAGGGCCCTTGGCATTTTTGAGTCTTAGACTAATTTGTTTTATTCTGCCTCCCTTCTGTTGTAGTCAGGAAAGTGAGTTGCCTTAAAGTTAAGTGCCCTGTGATCATCCTGCATGAAGGGCACTGCACAAGTCCTATCATCTGATTGATTAGATGCTCTCCTCCCTGATCTGTTCTCTTGGCCACTGCAATTTAAAGAGGAATGGGACTTGGTTTGTCATTCACAGGATATTTTGACTGTGCCTTTGCCCTCCCCAGCTCATTAAACTCATAGCTCTTATATTCTTCAACAAATATTTAAAACCAAGGGGGAGGTAATTCATTCATCAAGGGAGTTTTGTCAAGGTGGTCTGTTGTATCTTTTGCGTAGCATTATCGTATAACCAAGTATTAAGATTCTATCTAAATTAATTCCTTTCTCAAGATTCTTACATCAATGCTAAAGAGAGATGGTGCTACTACATCAGTTCCCTTGGAACTGAAGAATGATTAGATTGTGTTTTTCTCAACAGAATGTGAATTGAGGTCACATTTCAATGGCAAGAGTCAGTAGTATTTAGTAATCTCCCCACCTGTCAGGTGTTATTTAGAAATTCTGCCTTGGTTCTCCTTGTCATCTTTTGTGGCTTGAAAAATCTAATTTAGTTCCTAACATAAGGAAAAGTTATGATTTAATCACCAAAATAAATTAATAATAGAGTTAAAATAGTATGGGATGTGCCTACATTTCTGTCAATGCTGACCCATTGAATGGTGTGTGGTAAAAAATTCAATATACAAATGGATTATAACATGTGAATACCATTGTGTGTATATTAAGGTTTT
>NC_138373.1:84457301-84520499 GCF_054177405.1 Leptonychotes weddellii
AAAACCTTAATATACACACAATGGTATTCACATGTTATAATCCATTTGTATATTGAATTTTTTACCACACACCATTCAATGGGTCAGCATTGACAGAAATGTAGGCACATCCCATACTATTTTAACTCTATTATTAATTTATTTTGGTGATTAAATTATAAGAACCAACTAATTTCTTCCTATCTTCATAAAGCACAAATTAGGCATTCCTTGTAAACATGGCACCCTAATAGATATTATAAAAGAGATATTTAAATAAAGGAATTATTGATTTCAAGGGCTTTAATACATAACTATTACCCTTCCTTCCCAGGAATTTTTTAGAACCTATAGCTCTGAAATAATCTGTACTTGGCATTGTAACAAAGTAGGGCCCTTCCTGAAGAGTAAAGCAACACAGGAGTGAAGATGTATCTACCTCGAATCTTCACCATTCCATAATGGTGGCATATTATGCTTCTCTGTTCTAAAAGAATTAAACTTTCTTGTATTGAGGTTTAGAGGACCTATCATCTGCTCAGATTGATCTAAATTGTCTAGACTAGATTTATCATGATTTCTGAGCTATAAGGAGGGAACCAGAGATAAAGCCAGTGAAATTTTGTGAACATGACTTACGAGCATTTGGCTAACTACGGAGATCTGGCCTCATAGGATACCAGTTCCTAAGTGGAGTCACCAGGCACCTCAGATCCAGACTCAAATTTGCAGGTCCAGAAATGCATAATTATTTGAATACCTAGAGATTATGAGACTCTGAGGGACTGAGCCACATAATTAACTTCCACAACATCGATATTAAACAAAAATAAGAATGTCTAGATTTGTTTAACCTTCTAGGAGAACATTGTACCATAGTAATCTGTTTTTAAAATATGAACTTATATTCTCAACATTCATTCACACGCAAACTTTGAAACTCTTACTACTCTGATTTTGGTGTTCTCCTCTTTGGAATGTATATAAATTTAATATCTCCCCTGTAGGGTTGTGCAAGGATGGTATATTATATATATATATGTATATTATATACATATACATATATATTTTATTATATTTATATATCATATATTTAATATGCTATAATATAGGATATATTCTCTATATATAGAGAAAATATTTATATATAACATATTTAATACATAATATATGTTATATATATATACAGATAGTTAAGTAATTAATTAAAAATATTTATTAAGCTTTTATACTATATGTTGGATTCTATTCCAGAGGATAGAAATGCAACTGTGTACAAGACAGAAAAGGGCCTTCCTTCTCTGGAGCATATGGTTAAGATAAGGAGATGGAAAATAAGCAATTAAATAAATAAGATGGTTTCAGACTGTGATAAATATTGCACAGACAACAAAACATGATAATGTGAAAAGAGAGACTTGGGGGAGGAAAGACTATTTCAATTGGGTGGTCAGGAAAGGCATTGGAGATGCCATCTAAATAATATAGAGAAGTTTGGCATGTGGGCATCTGGGGATAGCAAGTACAAAATTCAGAAATTAGGTATGAGTGAGGTGTGTCTGAAAGCAGGAAAGGCAAGTGTGACTGGTGTCCAGCGAGTGAGGGGAAGAATAAGGCAAGATAAAGTGTTGGAATTTCTCTGGTGCAAGGGTCTGAAGTCCTGGGTTTCCATTCTTACTACAAAGGGAAAGCAGTGGAGGCTTAAATAGGGAAGAGATGTTATCTGTTAAAGATCTCAGGAAAGAATTAGAGGGCTGCAGAAAGGAAATAGGCATCAATTACGAGGTCAGTTCAGTCATCCAGGTGACTTGGACTAAGGTATTGTTTCAGTAGAGAGAAGTGGACACATTAAGGATATGCCTTGGAGTTAGATTAACACACTGTAACTGTGAGAGACAGGGAGGGAGATCAAGAATATGCTTTAGTTTATGACTTAGTCACCTAGACAAATGAGGATTCCCATTTGCTGAGATGGAGCGGATTGGGTCTTACTCACTTTGAGATACATGTTATCCATCTAAGTGGAAATGATAAACAGTTGGATATATAAATCTTTGACTCAGGACTAAAAATGTGATAATGGGTATAATCTGAGTATAGGTAGTATTTAAAACCATCGGTCTGAATGAGATCACCTCAAAAGAATATGTAGACAGAGGGAAAAAAAAAAGAGGACAAAGTAACAAGCCTCAGAGAATCATCATACTTCGAGATTGAGATTGAGCAGTAAAGAAGTCAGCAGAAGGGAAAGGAAATGAAACAGCCAGTGAGATTGAAAGAAACCTGGAAGGGAATGTGTCGCAGAAAAGAGAACACCTCAAGAGGAAGGAAGTTGAATACTGTTGAGAGTCCATGTCAGGTTAGGACATAAAATTGATTTGGCAAGACTGAGCTCACTGGTGACTGGAACAAGAGGGCCATCATTGGAGCAGTGGGGATGGAAATCTACTTGGATTTATTCTTCTCATTTCTAAAATATTTCTGCGTAAAGAACCAGAATTGATCAAGTAAATGTCAAGAGCCCTCCTTCCTCTAAAAACAGAGGAAAAACTCTTAATATCAAAGTATCCACTTTATTTGTCATTCAAAGTGGCGTTCATTTACACCAAGGGTGTTCTAAATTGTTATACAGATTGTGGCTTTCTTTAATATTTTAGTTATGTCTTTCTGACATGGTCATCTCGATGAGTTATGGATGATACTCTGGAACCTTAACAATTGGAAATGGGGAATCCCCTGTTCTCATCAGCAATATATTCAAGATGAGTTACTTCTGCAGATGGCAAAGCTTATCCTTTTTTATGTTGATTCTTATTTGCCTCAATTTCAGATGGTGACATTTGCTGAATTTATTCTGAATTCTGATGAGCTTTCTATTTGTAGCATGTAGCCTGATTACAATGAAAATAAAGAATTCTTGACTTTGGGGGACCCTAGTTTGGATGGAAAAGACATTGAGTATTTTTTGAAACTTGCTTGGTATCACCTCTACTCCTGTCACCTTTCTCTCACGCTGTCTTTATATATGAAACAACAACCATAAGTTACCTCCCTCTCTGCAGCCCACATGTTCCTCAAAGCTGTTCCAGTGAGCTGTGTGTTCTTTCTCTGCCAAGTTTTCTGTCCCTTCCCGTGCTCCTGACATAATTCCTTTCTTCAGGATATTTTTAAAAAGGCATTAGAGGAAACAATAAATACTAGGTGTTATGAAGTAAGTCTTCAGCTGTTGATGAAGATAACTTCAGGTTAAATTTTTCAGAAACACTGATGGTCTTTTCTTTAACAAGAAAACTCTAAAGAACATTCACCTTTTTAATTGACCAAGTTGTGTGCCTCTAATTACTGCATGCATTAAGTTGAAAATATAAGCAGTTATCAGAAATGCAGATTTCAATATTCTTTATATACTAAGTTTTCAACTTCTGCTAATTTCTCATAAAAGGGAGCCAACAAGGAAGTCGATAGGGTTAGATGTTAAAGAAAAGAATCTTTAGAACCATATTATAATAATAGTTATTTTAGTCTTCATTCAATAATATCTTTAGATAATGCATACACATTTTTACTCAAAGTCATGCATATTTAAAAAATTTACTCTATGATACTGTATGGGAGATAATAAAAATATTTAAAGCAAGCAAACCACATTTATGCTTAAAACATAAATTTTGGACAGCATTCTATATGCTATACTCAGTAATGGTAGATTCAATTAAAGCTGTTTTGCAGAAATCCAGTGGCAAAATTTAATTGAGCTATGACTATGCAAACTTGTTCATCTGAATAAGTGTTCTCAATATTTATTTTAAACTATAGAGATAGGAGGTTTATGACCTAAGTCATGCCACTTTGAAAGCCCACCGAGGCAAGGTCAGTTTCTGCCTACATCCTTTTATACATTCCCTAACATAACAGCATATGTTATAAGCTCTTAATAAATTCATAAGTATAGTGATGCTGTGTGAGTAGTAGACTGAGTCAACATGAGATAGAGCAGAGCATCCTCCAAAGCCTTGCTATGAGTGATTTCCTTCTGTCCTGTGTTTACTTTCCCTCAACATCAGAGTTGTAATGCCTTACTCACTGTGGAGGCCTCATAAATATATCCTGAATTAATTGATAGAGAACATGTTTAAAGAAGGCTTTTGCAGTATTCAGTAAGTCCTAGGCTATCTTTTATGCTTAGTTAAATTGCACAACCACTTAATTTTGCTTGTGTTTCTATATGATTAAGTCACACAGAGATGTGGTGATTTCTTTCCCAATACTCCAAAAGGCCAGATATTTGAAACTCAACAGCTCAGAACTTGAGGTTGTGAACTTTGCTGGGTCTATTAATACTTCTGTTCCTGTTTCCTCATTGATTAAATGAGGATAAGAATTCTTTCCACAAAGATGTTACAAAAGAAATAAAGTCCACCTTAGGACTGGGGTGAATAGGGCCTAAAGGGTTGTTTCTAGCCATACAAGTGACTTTAAGCTTTCCTTCATGTCTAGAAGATTTTTCTCAACTTTAGACTAAATTCCTCTTATGGCTTGATGACACCTGGCCACAGTGTCAAGAAACTTTTAGTTTTACTGGGTTTCAGAGCAGACCCCTAATTCATGGTGGAAAACATAACCTCATTTCTGTTTCACCAAGTTCAATTCTGTTTAAAATTTATTGTCACTGAGAAATAATAGAACCTAGGAGGTAAAATGGCAGTCTCAAGGCTCCAACGCATGTCTCTGTCATCTCTCTGGATGTTTGGCCTTTGACAAGTCTCCAGACCTCTTTGAGCCTCTTCCTTGAAATAGAGGGAAAAAATTATATCCACTGCAAAGGTTTGCTCTCAGGATTAAATGAGATAATGCAAGTAAAGCACTTAGTGTGATTTCTGGTACATGGAGCAAAACTCAATAAATATTGGCCACTGGCATTATTGTAGATTTACTTGATAATATAAAATAAAATCTTAGCAATTTTAGCCACCATATTTAAGTAGAAAAATAATCAGTGAGGTCCTTTCTTTGATACTACCTGGTTCTCAGAGATTTTTAACAAGATTTACCATGGAGAATATCTGAACCATTGTGTGGAGGGCAGGAAGGTGGTGAGCCTTTTTTATAAAAAAGAAGATAAATAGGGGGATGCCCACAGCAGTGACCACCAAGCTCCAATTTCTCCTGACCCTACAGCCAATGATGAAAGCATGGCAGTACAGTTTGGGAAGATGCTGTGGGAAGTGAGATATAAGAGCTTGTAAGAAGTAGATGATCTAATTTAAAGGTAAAATAGAGATGAAATGCAGAGCCACAGAGAAGATTCAAAATGAAAGAGGATGAATGGTTTTGAAAGTCCGGAACCAGCGGCAGAACAACATCAAAATATGGCAGGGTGATCAAAACATGTTATTAAGTAAGCTTGACTGTATAGAAGGCAATCAGGAAAAAACATTTACAAAAAAATCCTATTTTCCCTATAGATCCCATGCTCTGGATTTGTTTTTGTTTTTGTTTTTCCACCTTTTGTCAAAATCTTGGGCAGTCCCAGTAGCTTTTCTGCCCTCCTTTAGTCATAAAAACCCATATCACTAATTAAAAATTTCCATCCAGTGAACACTTCCATCTTTTATCCTCCTTAAATGTTCTTCCTCCCACTGTTCTTGACTAATTCAGGCAAGATCTGCAGTAAGGGGGCATGGTGGGTTTCTTTCCTTCTTGTTTTCTCAGTCTCTCCTCTACCCCGTGCCTGTTGTTGTTTGATTCCATCCAAAGTTGGAATGAAAAAGAGGTGAGGAAAGGTCTCACTAGATGGATAGAGTTGTAATCTGGCTGTGTAACCTGATGCACAAAAACGGGTCCATTCCCTTCATCTCTCCAGACTCGCCTTGGTGTGGGATATCTCTCTCCGAGCTCTTCTCTCTGAAGGTGGTTTGTGATTTTTCCCTCTGCTTGCTAGATTCTCAGGGATCACTCCAGGCTGGACTCACCCATCCCCTCCAGAGAGACTTCTAGGAAGAACTCCTTTTAAGGGAGGGATGGGGTGGCTGGGTGATAGACTTTGGGGAGGGTATGCGCTATGGTGAGCACTGTGAATTGTGTAAGACTGATGAATCACAAACTTGTACCCCTTAAACAAATAATACAATATATGTTAATAAAAAAAACAACAACAGTACAATCCAATTTCCTTCCATAGAGTTTATATCTGGTCCATGGGAGATTAACCCCTTTGCTCTGGCTTAAGCGGCAGAGCAACCAGTTCTCCATGTAGCCCTCCCTCTCTTTGATCGGTC
Source organism: Leptonychotes weddellii (assembly GCF_054177405.1). NCBI lineage: Eukaryota > Metazoa > Chordata > Mammalia > Carnivora > Phocidae > Leptonychotes > Leptonychotes weddellii. The sequence continues at coordinate 84,463,559 of NC_138373.1, forward strand.
ATCAGAAAGGGACAGCTTCAGTCATAGCCTCTCATGTTCAGAATAAACTGGCACAAGTCAGAGATTACTTCCCAAGCCTTCCCAACTCTATGCATCACATGTTAAGCCCCCTCACTTAGCTTGAAGTGGGAGGACACCACTTCTCCTCTTCCCTGTCGTGGGGGTATGGGGTGGGATGTAATAGCACACTGAACAATTCTCCAAAGAAATTCTCACTCTCAATTATTTTATCTCTCCCAATGAATTTTTTATAGTCTCCTATCTAGTTTGAAAGTGGGTGGTAGGCTAGTTTTGGCAGAACTAATTTCATAATCACTTTGTACATCCTGTATGGGTGGTCTAGCACCTTCGTTGAAAATGGAGGGCTATTGGCTCCTCTTGTTCTGTTCTCAGTGGCATCACACCTCTCTTACACACTTCACATCTTCTCAACCACACCTGTTTCTACACCAGTGCACTGCTGCAAGCAGGGCTGCATGAGTTCCAAGAAACTTCGTGCAGAAGCAGGTTACCATTGCCTCAGTACAGACTGAAGCCAGGTGCTTAGCCCTGCCTTATCGACATGGAGGTGTGAGAAACCAGGGCACCCCATTACCACTCATACATGTGCAACTGAGAAGTGCAGGGGATTTGTTGCCCTACAAGGCAGAAGTCAGTGGGAGATGATAGACAAATTCTTGCCCCCTTCCTCATCTTCCCCCACTTAAGACAGACATCCTGAGATGCAGTTTATCCAACTTAGAGGACAATTTATTTTATTTTATTTTATTTTATTTATTTATTTTTAAAGGTTTTATTTTTATTTGAGAGAGAGAGCACAAGCAGGGAGAACAGCAGAGGGAGAGGGAGAAACAGGTTCTTCACTGAGCAAGGAGCCTGATGAGGGACTTGGTCCCAGGACCCTGGGATCATGATCTGAGCCGAAGGCAGATGCTTAACCAACTGAGCCACCCAGGAGCCCCTAGAGGACAACTTTTTTAGAAAAAGATTTTATTTATTTATTTGAGAGAAAGAGAGAGCAAAAGCGGTGGGGAGGGGTAGAGGGAGAAGCGGACTCCCCACTGAGCAGGGAGCCTGATGCGGGGCTTGATCCCAGGACCCTGGGATCATGACCTGAGCTGAAGGCAGATGCTTAACCGACTGAGCCACTGAGGTACCCCAACTTAGAGGACAATTTGAAAGGTGAAGCAATCAGTTGCATTTAGCAATGGCCAGCTTCATCATGCATCCCTGCGCTGGCTCTTTCTCATTCCCTGCTTCACTGCCCTTTTCCTCACCTCAGCACCTAATAAAGAAATACCACATAAGTCCTCAGCCTGTGGTTCTGCTTTCCGGGGAACCCAAACTAGGACCATGGCCTTCAAAACCTCTGCTGAAGTCCTGAGAAGCAGAAGAATCGCATTTAATATCCTGGTGTGCATGCTTTCTGGGTTAGGTGGAATCATAGTTATTTCTTAAAGGATAGACATGTTGTGGGAAAAGATTTAAGTAAAAGTATAGGGGCTTAGGATGAACAAGTCTTCTCTGGTCTTGACTGAAGTTATGGAAAGTCCAGAGAGATGAGGCTTAAGAAATTAAAGGAAGGTAAGTGAAATGCTGAAATGGTATTTTGATGTTAGGTGTGGGTTTGGTCTTTGACCAGATCTCATTTTCTCTATGTAACTGTGACAGAAAAGGTGACAGAAACTTTGAGTGAGAAGAGAGATTGGCGCTCAAATACAGCTCTAGTTTAGAGCGTCAGGGTGGGAAGGAGGGTTGTTGAGATCATGCTATTTGTTAGTAACATCGCTGGTATATCCTTATGTAGTGTAGTGTCCCTTTCACAGTCTGATCATTGCCGTATACTTAAATATTTCAGTAAATATATAATTATATATTATTATTATTTAAATGATTCCCCAAATCCAGCCATACCTAGAAAGATTTCAGGATGAACATTTATAGAAGATTTAATTATTTTATGTTTGAAAATTTTCATATTATTCTTTATATCCTTTTTTTTGAGAGAGAGAGAGAGAGGGAGAGAGAGAGAGTGGGGAGGGGCAGAGGGAGAAGGAGAGAATCTTTAGCAGGCTCCATGCTCAGTGTAGAGACGGTCACGGGGCTCAATCTCATGACACTGAGATAATGACCTGAGCCAAAATCAAGAGTCCATTGCTTAACCGACTGAGCCACTCAGACACCCCTTTATATACTCTTTTGTAAAAGGTCCTGACATCTAAGTGATAAGGGTACATGACAAACATATAAGCAAAATGATATGTTTAACAAAGTAAATGAAAAATTAACGCTTAATTATAATAATTTAGAGATGACTGGTTATATCAGGGAACTATATTTTTTTAACATTAACATCTAATGACATGTATGTCTCCATAGTAAATCTTAGGTAAACTGTTAATGATTCAGACTGTCAAGTTATTAGATTGGCTTTTGCACTTAAACAATCTGGGTTTTTTTCTGATGGATTTAAATGTATACCTACAGACACACACAATTTACCATTTACTTCTTGGAAGTAAGATTCAGGCACATAGACTTTGTAAAGATTTATGCTATTATTCAGGTTTGAGCCTGGGCTTCTCTTAAAATTAATTTTAGTTCTTTAATCAGATATTTCTGCCCAAACCTACTACTTAAAGCCCTATTCTCTTTAGATTAGGAAGAATGGAAACACATCTTACCTCCGTATTGCCTTTAACGATGTAACTTTCATTTTCAAGACCGACACAGCATTCCCTAAAAGGTGTTCAGTTAGGAAAAAACTGATGTGAAAATAGTTGTTCTGGACAGGCAACAATTACAGGGAAATACTATTGTAGATCAGGAACCATGGTGAATACTTTGCCAATTCAGGCTTTGAGGAAAATGATTATCACATTTTGCAAATGAAAATACCTCAATTTATAGTGGGCATAATTTTTTTTTTTATTTTCTAGCAAACATTCAGAAATTCAGCTGTTTTCAAAGAACCTATTTTCTCACTAAACATTTTTCTAATTCGTGAAAAAGAATTACTGAGAATTGCCTGATTATATAGTAGTAATCATAGACCACCTAAGCATAGCTTTTACAAGGCCAAATTTACAAAAGAATGCTGTTGCCTGAGGTTGTCAGAAGGAAAATAAGTGGCTATTTATTAAGTTATAATGATGAAAAATAAAAGTGGCCAGTTGTTCTGGATTTCATTGCAATAACTACACTTATCTATGACTCATGATCCTTTTTACCAAAATATTTAATGAGATTTTCAGTGTTATAAATTAAGACATAGATGGGTGAAAACAAACCAGCTCTGCCTTGACTACATATGCTATAGGCAGAGAGAGTTATTCATTTCCACTGAAATGCACAGAAGCTAAACCATAAATCTAACATGCATTGCATATCTTTATAGGTGCAAATTGATAATCGGACATCAAAACAATGAAGTTATCCCATCGCAGAGGTGCAAATTAGCAGTCAGATTACAGATACCAGCAAGGGAGAAGACAAAGGGAAAGGAGCACATGATAGAAACTTCTATTGTTGTTGTCTGCCAGAGAGCCTATATTTCAAAAAAGAGATACCGTAGAAAAAAAACAGAAGACATTATGAGGATTACATTTCCTATGATTGCTCTCTATGGAGAGCATGTCTTTTGTCTGTAGTGTATGAATTGAAGATATATCTCAACTTTCTATTTTAAATGGCCCCAAATAACTACAAAAAATTAAAAAATGAAAAGGATAATGTAGTGATAATATTGTGTAAGCACTTACATTAAACCCTTCACAATGAACAAGATTGAAGTATTAGCTTTGATAATTGCTTCAAGAGCAGATGCCTATTTTGGAAATAAGTTTTAAAAGTTGTGATACCCTCATGTAGTGTTTACATTCCAAGGATGCATTCAGCGAGAGTGCTTTGGTAGCTTTATACTGCTATGTTAAAAATTCCACCAGAGACTTAGAAGACTTGTGGTCCAGTCTCATTATGACAGAATTGGTCTTTTTATTAAATTATATATACAAGTAAAACATGAAGATATGGAAAAAAGGAAAAATATATTGGATCCATCTAGGAAAAAAAAAAAAAGATGACTAACCCTTATACCAACAGGAAGAGGCTGAGCATTACCAGAAAAACAACTATAAAGACACCGTAAATCAAACAGCATAGAGTTTAGAACATCAAAAACTCAGAAATTTTCATCTATTATTAATTATGATAAAAAATTCTATCTCAGAATATTTTACACAGCAACTGTTGCAAAGAAAATCTACATCTTCCTGAGCTGAAAAAAGTTGGAAATAAGAACTAAGGCTCTAAACTTCCAATGAAATTGGATGGCCATTAATAAAATATTTCAATGTCTTTGTACATTTTTCTTTCAATTAAAAAGCCACATCTTAAAAGGAAGACAATTTATTATTTCGATGGTATTTAAATTTTTAAAGGGACTACAATTAGAATTGCCACATATAATGTGGGAATTTAGTGTGGGTTTCTAAAAAAAAATTATTTTTGCAGTTAAATTGTATTTTTTCACCTATGTTACATGTAAGTGTACCTATGAGAGAAATTCTTTAAAAACTTTAGAAAAAAATTGATATTATAGGCTTTATTCTGGCTTGAAGATGAAAGACCTTTATTAACCTCTCTATTAACCTTTTTATTAACCTTTTAAGTAAGCTTCTTATTAGCCAACATAGGCAAAGCAGAGTAGGCTTCCTCACATTACCTTCAGTGGTCTTGGAGGAGCTAATTAGTAGATAGAGTGCAGCACAGCTAGACTTTTCTTTATCTGTATCCCTTCCACATCAACAGACATTCTATCCACTGAACAGCTGTATTCTAATTAACATCATAACCTCATCTTTCCTGTATCCACATCTGTAACTGAGAGTTTTCTGGTAATGGAATGATGAAGGAGCATAGATCAGGGACAATCTCAAAAATCCAGGAAAATCCTTCAGTCTTTGCTTTGGCTACAAAGCCCTATGTGGAGTTGAGTTTTCTTATGTGATACAGATTTGAGATTAGAAGGGGAATATATACACATACACACACACACACACACATACATACAGTGTGTGTGTATTTTTTTTTCTATAGGAGTATAGATCTGTTACAATATAAGTAGTTTTGCCAAGAATTCAATGAATGTGATCCTCCTGGATACAAAAGCAGTAGCATCAGGGATTCTAGATGTAGTAAGTTTATAATAAATTGTTGTTAATGGGGTGCCTGGGTGGCATAGTCGGTGGGGTATTCTGACTCTTGGTTTTGGCTCAGGTTGTGATCTCAGTGTCATGAGATTGAGCCCTGCATCAGCTCTATGCTCAGCGCAGAGTTTGCTTGAGATTCTCTCTCCCTCTCCCTCTGCCCCTCCTGCTTATGCTCTCTCTCAAATAAATAAAATAAAATAATTGTTATCTGGAGGGTAAAATCTTAGTACTCTGTCTGACTCAGAGCATAGTTGATAAGGAGCCCTATAAAATTAAACTAAACTTCCTGAATTCACAATTTCCTCATTTATAAACAGTGATACTAATACTATTAATAACTACTTAGCTCAACTTTTCGGTTTCAATGACGTACATGTAAAACTGGGATAAGATTTACTTCATAGGGTTGCTGAAAGAATTAATGAACAGTGTCTAATATAGTGTAGAAAAGTCCAGACATTCAATAAATTATAATTTTATTAAAGTTCCTACAAATAGTTAAAAAGTACTTAAATTGTTAACACCACATTTATAATATATATTTCCTATACTTGGCAAGATTGCTACCCTTTTTAAAATTGCTGTCTACAGATTTTATCATGGAAGAATAATGATACCCAAGAGAATATTGTCTTCCTAATAAATTCCACTAGAATTAAATTTAAAACTGAACTTTACTAAGCAAAAAATTATTGTGGAATACAGGTGGAACTGTCTAACCATTTAATAATAACATAGGGCATAATAATTTAACAATGTATTATTAATCCTAATAAACATCCATATCAGGATGTAAAAATTTTATTATAATGATTTATCCATATTGTGGAAATTAGAATAAAAGCCAGAGAAATCTATTTTAACTTTACCAGATAAACTGTGTAAATGGCTCAATAGTAAGTTTAATGTTACCAGAAAAACATGAAGCAAATATGATATAAAATACTTTGTTAAAATCGAAAGGAGAGAAATAAGGATAATAGTAAAAACTTACAAAAAAAGAAAAGATGTTCTGGAAGTATTTTTTCAGTTGTGTCACCATTTAAGATTTAAGCTTCATAAAAATACAGGGACATGTATAGAGGTGTACTGATTTAGGTCTTGGATTCATGTGATCTCAATGGGCATAATAAAAAGGAATGCAGATAAACAGGGGCTTTTGGGAAAGTCCTGATAAATAGTATTTCATCCTACTGAATTTGATGAGTAATACTGTATGTGTGTGTATATGTATATGTGTGTATATTTTACAATTAGAATAGCCACATACAGGGACGCCTGGGTGGCTCAGTTGGTTGAGTGGCCATCTCTTGATTTCAGCTCCAGTCGTGATCTCAGAGTCATGGGATTGAGCCCTGTGACAGGCTCCATGCTAAGTGTGGAGTCTGCTTGAGATTCTCTCTCCCTCTCCTCCTGCTTGTGCTCTATAAGTAAGTAAGTAAGTGAATAAACAAATAAATGAATAAATGAATAAAATCACACACAAAAAAGAATAGCCACATACAATGTGGGCATTTACATATATATAGAATCTGTGGTTGGAAAAAAAATGTTGAGTTTACCTCAATACAATTTGCAGATAAAAATCTAGCCTGTTTGGGGGAAATTTATTACTCTCAATTGTCATTTCAGTTAAGGACTGAGCAATGAATAGAATCACCTCAAAGTTGGTCTAACGTGACCCTGAAGGCAACACTAGTTACTCTCATGGACTAGTTTCAGGTGTTAACCAACTCAGATGTAATGAGCAGCCACCTCTGGCAATCCACGGGCCCAGAGCTTGAGGAATTGTAATTTTTTAGATGACTTTCTGAATGATGATATGCACTCCTATATAAGGATAATGCCTTGTCACATATAACACTTCCAATGTTTAATACTTATTTATGTCCATTACCTTATTTAACCCTTGTAACAATCCGGTATATAGGGAACATTAGTATCATCAGCTTCACTTTACAGGTGAGGAAATCAACATGTCCACAGATTGAGGGACTCACTAAGAATAGGAGACCTAGAATTTCAGTTAGAGCTGAGTCCCCCTTCCAGGCAACTCTTAATTTTAGACAGACACTGATCAAACTTGTTTTATCTTGGCATTTGTAGCTCGGTTACATGTAGGTTTTTATTTCTGTAAATTGGTGTGATTCAGTTTATTAAATGACTAAAATACAAGATTTGCAATTTATTCATTCAGCTTTTCTTTTGTCTTAGGACATAAAAATACTCTGAGGGGCTGTTAAAATAACATTTCAACACTAACGCTTTGCCTCAATTTATTTCTCATTGGGTTTACTCCTTAATCATTCTTTCATCCAATTCTTTCTTTTATTTTGTAGTTAGAACATTTATTTCACCCTGTTGTTAACATATTTATCTCTCTGCTGAGATGGCATCCTCCTTCAGCGCAGGGGTTATATTTAGGCCTCTTTGTGCACATTAAATGAATGTGTGGAACAAGACAGTAGCTAGTGCTTACTATGGGCCAGTCACTGTACTTAGAACTTCTAAATATGTTATTTCACCTGATCATCAAAACAACTCTTTGAGGTAGCTACAATGATTAAATCCATTTACGGCTAAGGCAACTGACACATAAAAAAGTCTCTCTTCCTTGCCTGAGATCAGTTATAGACAAAGCTATAACACAAATCCAGGCAGTCTGACTCTGGGTCCTTTGATGGTTGAATCAAGGGTAATAATCAGAATAGCTAATGCTTTTGTAATGCTACTACACCAGGTACTCTTCTAAGCACTTTACATATATCAACTCATTTTTTCCAAATATGTCCACATTGAAGTGGTCAGCATCTTCAAGTGTTATTGAGGCATCATTTTCTCCAATGAGATTAATATGCTTGCAACTTCTGCAACATCTTCATCCATAATATTGAGTGAGCAACACTGTCAGTGGGCTCTCAGGAGTATTCCTGGACCATTCCTACACCAGGATGGCTAGCAGTGACTTAGATATATAGGAAAGCACTTGGGAACACTATACAAACATAATCTACTATCTCCAACTCAACTTCCCTTCAGATCCTCAAAATTTCTGAAACCACTCCAAAACTACTCAAAGGATCAGAAAGATGTATGAAGGATGTGATTGGAATAGAAAAAAAGATAGCAGTCTTAACCAATTGCTGCTAAACAAATCATAACTTTGCAAATTTTACCTATGATAAAGTGAACACATTTCTAGGGTCCCTTTCAAGACCCTGAAGTGTCCGATGCACGTGAGAGGTCTTAAAGCTCAAAACTCATTAGCTTCATAGAATTTTGCATCCATACTTTAAGTCAGGTGGACTTTTCTCTCTCTTACGTTTCTTCCTTGTGTTCTCTTATGTACCTTCTATAACAAATAATAATTTTAAACATATTTTATTTACCTGTGTAGCCACCCTTAACATCCTGCATTCTGTTTTCATCTTAGAATATTTAACAGATTAATTAAGGTATAATTAATTGATTGATTAATTGGCTACTTATTTAATTATTTAATTGAGGTATAGTTTGACAGTCAGAACTGGGGTTCTTCCTATTCTCCCTGCATGGTATGTAGACATAAATCTTTGGGATGCCTTAACTTTGATGGTGGATAAAGGTTATTAGAAGGACATGAAGTTGTCTAATGTAGTATCTCTTGTGCCTGGTGGCAGGATCATACACTACCAGGTAAGGAGTTTTTGTTTTTGATTTTTTGCTAACAGTTTGGTGCTGTAAAACACAAGATACCAAAAGATGATGAGTACGGTTTCATGGAGTACAGGTTGTTATTGTAACGAGAGCTGGACCAGACAAACTGGGAGTAGACAGGCACCATAGTCTGGGAAAGGGCTTTATTGTTAATGTCTCCAAAGCTTACCACTGGGAGCTGTGCTGGAGATCCTTATTCTGTGGATGAATATCTGGCAGTCAGTATTTTACCTTAAAAATTCATAAGCTATATTGATCTTTGTAGTTACTATGTTTATCTTCTTAACCTGAGAGGACCAAAACCAATAGAGGGTGTACTAGGACTGGAAAAATTTACTAACTATTCAATATAGCACTTAATCCACTTCTCTCTGCATCTCAAACTAAGCTGTGAATTCTCTGATAGGAAATGTGTCTTGTTGATCTTTGAATTGTCCCCCACCCCACCATCACCTCTTCATTCTACACTATCCCAATGCTTAAAACTTTGACTTACATGGTTTATTCACCTTGGAATTTGTGTCTAACGCATGGATCAGTGAAGAAGTAAATAATTGAATAAATATCTCAGTTCTTCTTGAGATAATTTTTACTTATAGTTAATCTCATCTATTCTATGCTCATTATTTTAGCTAGGAGATTATATTGAAAAATTATAGTCTCATAACAAATACTCAAAAATTTCAGTTACTAGTTTCTATATATCAAAATTTTAGAACCCCCCTTTGCCTCCTCTCACTTATAATTCCTATAAATTAGGTAGGAAAGAAAAAAGGAAATTTCAATGAAGCAAATGAGTCAAATACGAGCTGCTTGTTCCCAAGTGAGGAGATGCTAGTACTGACTGTTAGCTGAGGACATGTTCTTCAGTGGTTTTGTGAGTTGGGGCTAATCTATTTACTTCCTTAACTTCCTTCTTTTAGTACCTATGGGTGCACAGGTGAATGACTTGGCAGAAGGTACCATCTGCGGCCATGGAACAGAGTGAAATTGTTAAGGGGACCAGGATAGAAATAAGCCTCAAATATCCAAACCAATGGAGTTTACCAGGCAAAAATTAATAACAAAAATGCTATCTGAGGGCCTAAAATAAATTTAATTTCTATTTGCGTAATATCTCTAACTCATTGAGATTCCATAGAGGCAGGGACTTTTTTGTTATGTCCCATATTGTGGAGTTGCAGGTCAAGGCAAAAGCCTATCATGTGTGATGTAAGCACAAAGCAAGCTTTATCAAGCAAACTTAAAGGTAGGTGCTTGGCTGAATGTTATGTGAAAACCCCATGCTCTCTGCATTGTACCAAGAAGGGTACAGGGACTAGATGCCAGCTGGATACACTGCAGAAAGGGTTTTGGGAGAGAAACCCCCTCCAAACCTTGCCACTCTACTTTTAGAGAATATCTGACAATGGGGACTTTTGTGAATATGAGAGCAGCCTTACAAAGGGTGGGGGAAGCAGGCTGAGCTTAGGTGCTAGCTACCCAGTGAAGGTGCATATCACTGTTGATATTGCCAAATCCTTCATTCATGTGAGGTAGGAGCACCGGGTCATCCAAGTGATGTGCAGGATAGTGTTAGAACAGTGCCTGCCACTGGATAAACACTAATGTTAATTGGATAAATACATATTTGAGAATTACTATTGTTAAAGTTGACTACAAAGTTTTCTTGAGCATGAAATTGCCGAGATACTGAAAGACCAAACATAAAACACAAAATAGGGGCGCCTGGGTGGCTCAGTCAGTTAAACATCTTCCTTCAGCTCAGGTCATGGTCCCAGAGTCCTGGCATCGAGACCCAAGTTGGGCTTCTTGGCTCAGCGGGGAACCTGTTTCTCCCTCTGCCTGCCACTCCCCCTGCTTGTGCTCTCAATCTCTCTCTCTGGCAAATAAATAAATAAAATCTTTAAAAAAAAACACCCCACAAAATAGGTGGTAACCAGGAAGATTAATGCTGGAGCAGCAAACAGAAGAAGCAGGAGCTGCAATGAGATATAAAACACAAAGCACAGGGAGCAAATGGGGAGAAAACATATGAGAGTGAAAAGAGAAAGTCAAAGTTAGGCCTGAAGCAGGGGAGAGGCTTATAAAGTTAGCTTCAAAGTACCATTTGGATGAAAAAGAAATTACAGCGGACAACATACATATTAATGAAGCCGAAACAATATTGAACAACAACCCATTATCATTACCTAGATTAGAAGAAAAGACAATATTAACACCTCAGACATCACTAGGACGGAGTAAGAATCAGGCTTATCAACAACCTCTCACCTTCCTCCCACTTTCTTCATCTTTCCTAGAAAGGCTGAGAAAAAGACGTTCAAGAAAATTAACTCTGAAAAACTGTAGCTGTAGTTATAAATTTTGGTAATTGCAGTGAAATGAATAAGAGCATTAGCTTAGGGTAAGGGATAAAATGTGTGTAAAATCTCAAGGAACTACTTAAACGTTTCTAGAAAACCAGAAAGCAGGACCGTAAATGGGTAAAGGGTGAGGAGGAGTGAAGGAATTGGGGAGGGAAAGGGCTATGATCTTTATTTATTCCTTTACTAAAGGAAAGAGGAAAGGGCCAAATATTTAACATTCTTTTACTGAAATTGGAATGCTTAATCTTCATTCCTTTCTGTGCCTTTTCTACAAATCTCTTAAATATTTTGTGATAAGCCTAAAGAACAGAGATTATACTTTCTTCAAATAACTATATTCAGCCATCTCAAATTGCTATTTCCTTATAGGGTAGTCAAATTTAAATCTTCCCTTACTACAGATCTCACCGGACAAAAATAAATTCCAGAGGGAAAGACAGTACTCCAAAAGGAGAGGAGTGAGTAGAACCAGAGCCAAGCCAGATGAACTGTCCCAAATAAGCCTAGCCCAGATGAACGGATTCCTAACTCAACCGCAGACAAGGGACTGAGCTGGACCTCATCATAACAACCCAGCAGAGAGGCCAGCCTAGATCAGGTGAGCCCAGCCAGCATGTAGATGAATGAGCTACACTGGTGCCTTTTGGTACGTCCCATTGATTTTGTTGTTATGACCCAGCTTACCTGGTACAATACTAAACTATTTCCAAAGTGTTTATATCAGTTTAAATTCTCACCAGCAATGCATGAATGAATGCTCTCATTGCTCTAAATTCTTGACATTATCACTATCAGTCTGTTTAATTTGAGGCAATTTGGTTTGTAATAATTTTTATTTGGGTTTATTTTCTGTCTTCCTGACAACAAAAGAGCACTTTTTCATATCTCTATGGCCATTTTGACATCCTTTTTTTGTGAAGCATTGTTCCAGCCTCTTGCCCATTTTTATATTGGATTGTCTTCTTATTGGTTTGTTGAAATTCTTTGTTTTTTTTTTTTAAGATTTTATTCAATTATTTGAGAGAGAGAGAGAAAGAGAGAGAGAGAGAGAAAATGAGTGGGGGGAGGGGCAGAGGGAGAGGGAGAAGCAGGCTCCTGATGCAGCCCAAGACCCTGGGATCATGACTTGAGCGGAAGGCAGATGCTTAACCAACTGAGCCACCCAGGCACCCTGGTTTGCTGAAATTCTTCATATATTCTAGACCTAAGGCTGTTTTAAGTTGATGTGTTATCAATATCTTCCTTTGTGCTTTGCTTTTTCACTCTTGATTTGAGTCTTTTTGTGACCAAAAGTTCTACTCTTATAACCTAATTTGATGATCTTTTTGTTTATGGTTAGTATTTTTTAGAATTATTTTACTACAGTGAGGGAATAATGGTACTTCTCTGTATTATCTTCAAGAAACTTTGATTTCCTTTTATATTTAGGTCTATAGTACACCTAGATTTCATTTTTGCATGTAATTTGAGTGGGAATTGATTTTGTCCATTTGCTATCCTATTGTCTTAGCCACATTTTTTTAATTTCTCCCACTGCTCTGCCTTTCTTTACCCTTTTAATAAATCAGTTGATCATATATGCATATGTCTGTAATCTGTTCCATTGATCTATTCTTGCACTAATATCCTATTGTCTTAATTAATTTAGCTTTAAATTGACACTAACCGAACTTCTGCTATTTTTTTCTTTTCCATAATGTCTAATTAATCTTGATTCTTTCAATTCACATACATATGAGAATCAACTTGTTAAATCACACACACACACACACACAAAACCATCTTGAGATTTTTACTAGAATTGCATCAAATCTACAGACCAATTGAGTCTTCTAGTCCGTGAATATATTTATTTAAGTTTTCTTAGATTTTTCTCAATAGTATTTTCTAAAGTTCTGTGTAAGAATTTTGTACATTTTTTTGGTCAGATTTATTTGTAGATTTTTTATTTTGTGGAAGTTATTGTAAGTGGATTGTTAAAAAACATTAGTTTCTAACTATCTTTAGTTCAGCAATCTTATTAAGCTAACATTATTTTTAAAAATTATCTATAGGTTTTGCTGAATTTTCGTTGTGTTTGATCATTCCATCTGAAAAATAATAAAGCTATTTTTCCCATTATAGTCTTTCTCTCTCTCTATATATATTTGTTTTGTTTTCATTTCACAGAATAAAAAACATTGTTTAGCTGTTGGTTTTTTGAAAGGGATTGCATTAAATTTGTAGAGTGCTTTGGGTAGTACAGGCCTTTTTTTTTTTTTTTTTGAAAGACAGAGAGAGAGAGCATGTGCGTGGGTTTGCAAGTAGGGAGGAGGGACAGGAGAGGGAGAGAGAGAATCCTGAGCATACTCCATGCTCAGCACAGAGCTTGACACAGGGCTCAATTGCACAACCTGAGCCAAAATCAAGAGTTGGACACTTAACCAACTGAGCAGCCCAGGCATCCCATGGGTAGTATAGACCTTTTAACAATATTTGTTCTTCTAGTCTATAAGCATGGAATGTCTTTCCATTTCTTTGTGTCATCTTCAATTCCTTTCATCAATGTTTTCTAGTTTTCAGAGTACAGGTCTTTCACCTCTTTGATTACATTTATTTATGTATTTTGTAATTTTTGCTACAGTTATAAATGAGATTGTTTTCTTAATTTCCCTTTATACAGTTTCATTATTAATGTATAGAAATGCAGTGGATTTCTGTACATTGATTTTGTATCCTGTAATTTTACTGAATTCATTTATCATTCTTAGTTTTTTGGTGGAGTCTTTAGGATTTTCTATATAGAGTATCATGTCATCTGCAAATAATGGAAGTTTTACATCCTTCTTACCAATTTGGATGCCTTTTATTTCTTTTCCTTCTCTGATTGCTATGGCTAGGACTTCCAGTACTGCTTTGAATAAAAGTGGTGATAGTGGACATCCTTTTCTTGTTGCTGAACTTAGGGGAAAAGCTCTCAGTATGATGTTAACTGTGGGTTTTTCATATGAGACCTTTATTTTTTTATTTTTATTTTTTTAAGATTTTATTTATTTATTTGAGAGATAGAGAGCATGAGAGGAGGGAGGGTCAGAGGGAGAAGCAGACTCCCCGCAGAGCAGGGAGCCTGATGCGGGACTCTATCCCGGGACTCCAGGATCATGACCTGAGCCGAAGGCAGTTGCTTAACCAACTGAGCCACCCAGGCGCCCATATGAGACCTTTATTATGTTGAGGTATGATCCCTCTAAACCTACTTTGTTGAGCATTTTTATGATGAATGGATGTTGTACTTTGTCAAATGTCTTTTCTGCGTCTATTGAAATGATTATATGGTTTTTACCCTTCCTCTTATTGGTATGATGTATCACATTGATTGATTTGCAAATATTGAATCACCCTTGCATCTCTGGAATAAATCCCACTTGATTGTGATGAATATTTTTAATATATTGTTGGATTTGACTTGCTAATATTTTGTTGAATATTTTTGCATCTAAGTTCATCAGAGATATTGGCCTTTCTCTTTTTGTGTGTGGTGTTTTTATCTGGTTTTGATATTAGGGTAATGCTGTCCTTATAGAATGAATTTGGAAGTTTTCCTTCCTCACTTATTTTTTTTGAAAAGTTTGAGAAGATTAAGTATTAACTCCTCTTTAAATATTTGGTAGAATTCACCTGTGAAGCTGTCTGGTTCTGAACTTTTGTTCATTGGGAGTTTTTGATTACTGATTCAATTTCATTGCTGGTAATTGGTCTGTTTTCTATTTCTTCCTGCTTCAGTTTTGGTAAGTTATATGTTTCTAGAGGTTTATCCATTTCTTCTAGGTTGTCCAGTTTGTTGGCATATACTTTTTCATAATATTCTCTTGCAATCATTTATATTTTTGTACTATTGGTTGTTATTTTTCCTCTTTCATGTTATTTTTATTTTTATACATTGTTCTATTTCTTTGCTAGCGTTTTGTTCAGTGTTGCTTCATTTATGTTCATGAATGAGATTGAACTACAATTTTCCTTTCTTATATTGTCCTCATTAGATTTTGATATGAAGTTTATATTGGTCTCATAAAACAAACTGAGAATTGTCCCACTTTTTCTATCCACTGAAAGACTTTGTGTGCATTTGACATTATTTCTTCCATAAACATTTGGTAGAATTCACAGGTGATCCTATTATGCCTGGAATTTTTCTTGTGATCAATTTTACAGAGTCAGTTTCACTAATAGTTATAAAAATGTTTATGTTTCTCCTTCTTCCCATATACTTATATTTTAGATATGTTTCATTCAAACTGCATTATAAAAAATTCAGTCTGAAAACTTTGTCTTTGAATTGAAACATTTAGTTCATTTACATTGAATTCGAATACTGATTTTTTTGCTTCATTTGTGTCAACTTCTGTTTTTTTTTCCTCACTCCTCTTGCTTTCCTATTTTTAGAATGATTATAAAATTTATTCCTTTCCTTCTTCCCTCTTTTAGGTTGGAAGTTATGTGCTCTTTTACTTTTTTTTCATAGTTACCCTGTTGCAGGGTGCATCTTTTTCTTTTTAAAATCTATTATTATTTGATACGTTTAACCTCTTCCCAGACAGTAAGTAATTTAAAATACTTTACTTCAATTTCCTTTTTTTCTGATTTATGTGATTTTACTTATTTTAATTCTTATGTATATTAAACTGCATAGGAAAGTATTATTTTTTATTCTATAGTTAATATTCATTTTATTTACCCTTTACTCTTTTTTGCTTTTCTTTAGTTCTGGCTTTATCTTCAGACTTCCTTCTGAGCTCATTGTCTTTTTGTCTGAAGACAACCTTTAGGGCAGTTCTGCTGGTGAGAAATTCTCTTAGATTTATTTTTGAAAACATGTTTATTTTACCTTTATTCTTAAAGAATTTTTTTTCATTGTATCATTTTTTTCTGGCTTTTAAAAATACTATTCCATTCTTTTCTGGCTTTGTGTCTGTCAAGAAGGCAGTAGTCAATTTAAACTTATTCTTTTGAAAAAAATCATTTTTATTCCTTTTAACTACTTTTAAGATTTTCTCCTAATTGTGATATAACTGAAAGTGATTTTCTCAGAATGTCTTGCTTGAGGTGCATTGCGCTTTTTGAATCTGTGGCTTGACGTCATTCTTCAGTTTCATATCAGCCACTAAGTGTTCAAATTATCCTTGTGCTCTATTCTAACCCTAAACCCTGCTCTTCCACCAGTATTTCCCTTTTGAGTAATAGCACCATTGTTTGTCCAGGTGAAGCTATTCTTGATTTCTTTTTTTTTTTTTCCTCACACCATATCCATCTATCGGAAGCCTTGTTAGTGCTATTTAAAAAACATACTTGGGACCAGATCACCTCTCTCCTGTACACCTCTGCCATGAATGGCCAGCAGTCCTTGGCACCGACGGATGAAAGATTACTCCTGTCAAGGAGAAGGCAAGGGGCTCAACGCTCGGAGACGAAGACCCTTTGCCCTTCTTTGCTCCCGCTTTTATTGGGCCTTCAGGATAATCACAAATCCTTATCACTGTTTCTCAAGCATATGATATGTGACAAGGGGTCTTACTGGAACTAGGAGGATCTGTTTACAGGAAAGACAGGAGATGCTAATCTACATGTTCTACAAGGTCCGCTAAACATAGCCTAAGGGAAAATGTACGCATCTCTTAGATGACAGGGCGACTGTCTGGGCTAAGAAGGCTTCGGGAAGGCAACTCCCCAGGGCATTCCAACGGTAGAGTGGTCAGGCAAGCCTCAGCATTCCAAAGGCCTACCGCCCTTCTCCGAAACCCTTCCCTGCCCTCAGCCGCCTCCGCGTTACATTTCAGCAAGCCAGGTGTTATGGCTGATTTCATGCTCTACATTAACCCCAGCACACCTTTCCCGCCTTAATCCAAGATGCAGTTGTTTTCATTGGGACAGCTGCAGTGGCTCCACTAGTCTCTGCTTTCTCTCCTCCTGCCCTCCAATATGTCAACAACCCTCACAGAGCAGCCAGAGTGAGCCTTTTTAAGTCCAAATCATATTATGTCTCTCCTGTGTTCTGTCTTCCAATGGTGTCCTCTCACACTTAGAAAGTCCTTATCACAGTGGACAATGAGGGCCTCCATAGTCTGTCCTCTGGCTGGCTTGCTTACCATCCTCCACCCAATCACATTACTCCAGACACATAGGACTTCTTGCTCCACCTGCAAAGTATCAAAAATGTCCCTGTCTCAGGCCTTTGTAGTATGGTTCCCTCTGCTGAAGCACTCTTCCTAAGATTTTCACATATCTTGAGGCTTTCATTCATTCCCATATCTGATCAAATTTCACTTTCTCAGAGATGCCATCACCATCATTCTTTAGCCTCTTATCCTGCTCTGTTTTTCCTCTTGGCACTTTCATTACCTGATGCCTATATTTTGTTATTGGATTATTTCTTTTCCTAAATATTTCCTTTAAAATATAAACTCTATGCAAGCTATAATATTATCTGATTTTTTTGAGAGAGAGAGAGAGAGCATGTGTGTGGGTGTGCAAGTAGGGAGGAGGGACAGGAGAGGGAGACAGAGAATCCTAAGCAGACTCCATGTTCAGCACAGAGCTTGACACAGGGCTCAATCACACAACTTGAGCCAAAATCGAGTTGGACACTTAACCAACTGAGCAGCCCAGGCATCCCATGGGTAGTATTTGCTGCATCTGCAAGGTCTAGAACTATGCCTGATACATAGTAGGCAAATAAATATCTGTTAAATAAAATAATTAATGGCTATTTGCATTTTTTCTCAATAAACTAATAAGAAGAAGATATTGGAGTAAAGAATTGTTTGCAATAAGATAGCTCAATAATTTGGATAGGGTGGGGAAGGCTGTAATTGTGGAAATAGTATTGAGAACTTTTAGTTGATTTTTAAATCCTTTACTTAAATTTTTAAATCCTATACTGACATGGAGGGCTTGAATAAATTGGGGATTTAAACATATTAAAGAGAGAACTTTTAATTTTATCATGACATAAAGTATTATTAAAATGATCTGAAATTAAGGTTCAATAAGGAATTTCTAATTGCAGAACTTTAATGACTATGTATGCTTTTCTTTCCAAATAATCAACTTATCAACACTTTGTCTTGGTGTGTATATGTACATCACTCATCATTTAAAATAGTTATGCCTGAAATGAAGATATGTGACAGTTGTTTAACAGCCACATAGCAAGTCAATACAATTGATTGAACATACTGTTGAAAAAACCAAGAGAGCCCAGAGAGATGTAACATATTATTTTTAAGTGGGCATTTTCAGAGCTCTTGTTTTTTTGAACTTTGGCATGATATTTCATCTAGATTTTAAGGAAACAAATATAAGTCGGAACTTGCTTTAAAGTCATTAATATATGAACCAACCCCAGTCTATGCCTTATTACCACAAGAACTGAAAAGATGGATAAGGACATCTTCTTAAAGATTCTGAATAGATATTGGTTATAATTTTATTTGAAATTATTTATTGATTATTATAAACTTATTTGTAAAAATTATCAGTATCTAATGATTGTTATAAAACAGGTAACTCCACATTTGTGTACTAAGAGAAAAGAATTCTCTTTGGGATTTCTAAGTGGTAGGTTTTCACCATTGAGAGAGAGTTTTTACTTCACAAGAATTTCCATTGGTGTAATTTTTCAGAATATAAACATGGTGAATATGAAAGTGTGTTTGTGAATTACTGTTCAGTCTGTAGATGGCTTCCCTCAATATTGCGTAAAGGAGTTGTGTGAGAGATTGCTCACTGTTATTCATTCACTACTTTATTAATCCAACAAACATTGAGTGTCCACTCTTTGAAAGGCACTATATTAAGGAGTAGTTTAAGTTTTTTCTCCTTCTGCTAGACACAAACTCACTGAAGACAGGACTCTAAAGATTTTGGAGTCCTGTCTTCAGTGAGTTTGTGTCTAGCAGAAGGAGAAAAAAAACCCCAAAGTCAGTTTTATCAGTGATATTGGATCATTGATCTGGTAACACATGCTGACTGGCACTTTTTGTCTAGGTTGGGAGTTCGTTCTACTACTTTACTACACAAAGACCGAGAGTGCCTCAAAACTATAATCTTCTCAGGAATCAACATTTATTAAGTGTCTACTATTTATAGAGAGCAAAATAAAATATAAATGGAATCTTAAGAGTGTTTTTTTTTTTTTTAAAGATTTTATTTATTCATTTGAGAGACAATGAGATAGAAAGAGAGCATGAGAGGGAGGAAGGTCAGAGGGAGAAGCAGACTCCCTGCCGAGCAGGGAGCCGGATGCGGGACTCGATCCCGGGACTCGAGGATCATGACCTGAGCCGAAGGCAGTCGCTTAACCAACTGAGCCACCCAGGCGCCCGGAATCTTAAGAGTGTTTAAGAAATCTGTAGACGTATGCAAAGAAACATGGATGCTCACTGAAAAGCAGAATCAAACATATAAAGAGAATGAAAAAAACTAGAACAGCTTCATACAAACTGGCATTAGAGAGATATAATGAGAAGAGAACATTTAGATCTTAACAAAGAAGAACTATGCAAGCCTGTTGTGTCTCTGCCTGGCTTGGGCAATATGCAATCAGTTAGTGTCATTAGAGGCACATGCTCCAGGACTGGTTAGTGACATTTATGTTCTTATTGGTGTTTATAAACTAGGGTAGTCTGCTGTGTTGACTGTTCTTCCTATTATAATTCCAAGAAAAATTGAGACCACTTGGAAGAGTGGAGAGAGCCATGTCAACAATTATATGCTATGCACTATGTAAGTTGCTGGGGATACAAAGGCAAATTAGACATGTGGTACTTTCATGAAGATTAAAATCAACTGAGATAGACAGACATGTAAATAAGAAGTCATTTAAAGTTTTATAAATGCAAAAATATGTTTTCTTTTTTCCACTGGATGTTAAGACAGTGCATCAGAACCACACCTAACCCATGGCAGGGGATTTGGCAATACTTCCCAGACTTCCCTGAGAGGTAACTAATGAGTTGAGCCCTGAAATGTGACCAGAAGTTACTCAAAGAAAGTAAACGATGAAGAGATATCCATGGACAGGAAGAGTATGTTCAATGATAGGGGAACAGAGAGAACAGGAGAGGGTGTGACTGTGGGAGTGGAGGAGGACATCAATGGACATGAGATAGTGTAGGAACTGAAAGACTAGGATTTGGGATGTGTTCATAAAAATGCTTACATTGCCAAAAATGGTGAGACAGGAGACAACACCTTCAGGGAATGAAGAGGAATGACCAGGAGGGGCTATACATGACAAAAACAAAGACAAGAAGAGAGCATGTAGACAAATAACATTAGAATAAAAGAGAGAGGGAAAGGGAAAAGCAGCACTCTGAACCAGACCATGGAGGTGAAATGGTTTGGAAGTAAGTGGCATTGAGAGTTAGAGGGGGACAACATTCCCACTTCTCAGTCTTGGGTTTTATACAGTATGAGAGAATAAACAAACTGAAAGACTAACCAGAGATGTGTTCTCCTCAGAGTCTACTTAGGATTCTGATAATTTAGGGAGTTGGAGGGATCCTCAAGGTTGGGATAGATGGAAAGCAGATTGAAAACATGAAGACATCAGTGACTGTGTCAGTTAATAGGCAGTATGAGTAAAGATAGAGGTGGGGTTGATCAACGGTGGAAAGAAAGAAAAGAAATGTCACAAAGGCCAGCAGCTATCAGGAAGCAGCTTCCTGAGAGGTTACTGCATGGCAAACTTTAAGAATTACAATTCATAGCAAAGCTTCAGTCACGGTGCTCAATTAAGATCTGTAGAATAAGAGAAGTTGGATCTTCAGCTGATTCTATTATGCATTTGAGTTATTTACCAACTTCTCTGCCCTGACTTCATGCTTATGGAATAAACATTTGGTTATAATTTGACTTCTTGTGTAGGTTTTTCTATAGGGAGAGCATATCCTGGTCACACTGATGGGAATATTAGAGTTGTGATTTAATAAAATGACCTGGCTTACAGATTTTATACATCAGTTTGATGATAATGGTTTATTGTGAGGCAACTCCTGATGAAATAAGCCTTCTGAACCTCTAAGGCCAAAGGGCGGAATTTGGACTCAGGGAAATTCATTAGATGTTACTTCCCTGTTATCCTTCCCAGGTGTCACCACTTCTCTCTTGTTTCTCACTTGTTTTTTTTTTTTTTATTTTTTTTTTATTTTTAGTGTTTATAATGCTAACTATAGAGGATGCAGGAAAAAGGAGAGATTTGAGGATGGCAGTGGGTTGAGATTCAGTAATGAATGATTTGATATTAAAGACAAGAGATGTAACATGCAATTGAAATATGAGTCTAGAAGTGGCTCTGGGCTGGAGACATGGATTTGGAAGTCATCAGCACATTGAAGAAAGCAATAGGATTAGACAGGATCCCTCAGAAAGAGTGAGTACAGTGGAAAGACAAGGATCAAGCCTCAAAGATAGCCAACATTTAAGGGAAAGACCAAGGAAGAGAGAAAGAGGAAGAAAGAGTGAGCTGAGAAGCAGGAGTGGATTTCAGCAGCATAAAATAGGAATGAGAATGTTCCAGAAGTGAGGTAGTCCACAGTATGGAAAATAAGTTAAAGAATATGGAGTTAAAAGAGTTCATTGTATTTAACCAAAAAAATTGTTGATCTTGGAAAGGGTAATTTCAGTAAAGTCATGGGGCAGAGGCCAAAGTTTAGGGATTTGAGACATGAATAAAACTTGAATAAATGGGAGGATGAAAGTGTGGAAGCGGATGAAGAAAGTATTAATGCCCTGTGCATCTTGAAAGTTCCAGGCCAGTAAATTAATTAATGGAACTAATTAATTATAATTTCAGAATAGAAATGACTAAGATGTGCTGTCAAGGTGTGAAAGGTATTGAGCGATTTTTATACTTCAATTTCCATTTACAGACAAAGCAGCCTTTCTCAACTTAGATTTGGTAAAAATTCAGCCTTAACGTACTAAGGATTCCATTGTATGTGATGTGTGTGAACTTCTCTCCTATGTGTTCAGAATGGTCCTATTATGTTCTATCCTTGGAATAACGTAGACAATAGTAACTCAAATAACTTTCTGTGTTCTGTGTTCTGATGCATTAGTATCACCTGGAAGGGTGCTAGAAATGCAAAATCTTGGGGGCCATCCAGACCTACTGGATCAGAATCTGTATTTCTACTATATACTCTTATGATTTCTACCCACATTACAGTTTGAAAGGCACTGCTTTAGAGCAATGGTTCTGAACCTTGGCTGCACTTTAGTATCACCTAGGTAGGGAGTTAAGAAAGAATACTGATGCTCAGGACCCACCATCAAAGGTTCCGGTTCCACTGGTCTGAGATGTGGTGTGGGTATGGCTATTTTTCAGTAGTTCACCAGGTGATTCTTGAATGAGGCCAGGGTTGAGAACAACTGGACATAGGAAATAAGAGCCCAAGTAACAGGAGCCTTGGGCAGCATTTGAGACAAAAGTAGATTGACCACTGATCAGTAAAATGAGGGTGATGGGGCTTCCTGATTCCTTGGTTCAGCAGGTGGGAGGAAGATAAATTATACAAAACCCATTAACTGCTTTGAGTTTCATAGAGGAAAGTTAAACTTATAAATGTTATATAATATAATTATATGGTAATGAAGACAAATATGCAAATGCCTAATTGAAACATAGAGAATGAGATACAAAATGAAACAGACCTTGAGAAAGCTTCTTAGGAATTGAAGAGTAATAAAAAATAATAAAGTGCTTGTCTGGAAAAATACATTTAAACTCTAACTTCCAGAAGAATTTTAGCAATAAATTTGGTACCTGTTCTCCCAATTTTTAGTGAAGAGCATAGATACTAAAACTTCTAATGTAAAAATTTTAAAATCCTATAATAGTTATGGTAATTATTGAAGCCCAATGGGTTAAATGAGCTGTTTTAAAGGTTTTTATCTATATTGCAATGGAAATAGAGATTTGCACAATTATATATCCAGTTAAGGACAATCTATGCACCCATAGGACCAAGACTTGCTTAGTCCATAGGAAGGTATTTCACTTGGTGTGAATTACTAGTACAATTGAGTCATCTTCCAAATTCATGAGGAAGTATACAAAACCTGAGGTCATTACTTCCTTCATTCTGAGAATGAGTCACAGCTCAGATCTTCTCCCCAGGGGGAATTGGGCATTGTTTTCTTGGCTGTTATTCTTTCCTTTTTCCTAGGTCGTAGGTCACCACGGTTTTGATGATGTGTTGTTCTCGACTATTCTTTGTTTCCTGTTATAGGATTCTCGCTTGAACCTTCAGAAAAATATCCACGTGATATTTATATGATGCTTTAACAACCATTTTTTTATTTGAAACTCACTAAAATTATATAAGGTATACAGACCAGAGGTTATATTTTCCTCTTATGGATAATAAAACTGAATGATGTTCAAAAACATTGAGTTAGTTCCCTAATGTCTCCATGCTACTTGAAATCACTATTTATTGCTAGTAATCATCCTACTTCTGTTGAAAATATCCATGTCTAGAACCTGGATTTTGTTCAGAAATCCAAGGGATTCTTCTTTTCATTTTCTTTCACTTACATTTTATCTTATAGTTTCCCTATGCCCACCCCCATTTTTCATTCTTTCTCTTCTCTTTTTAACTCTTTGTAATTTGTCATTTGTTGTCTTATTTCTCCCTTGCTTTATATTTTGAAGTTCTAGTTTCAGTCATAGCCTTGTCCACTCTAAATTGTAATTTTATACATTCCTATATATTTCATGCTAGTAATTGAGTTAAAAATTTAAGAGTTAAAAATTTAAGAGTAGCTAAACTATCGGTGTTTTGTTTTTGTTTTTGTTTTGTTTTGTTTTTAAAGATTTTATTTATTTATTTGAGACAGAGAGAATGAGAGAGACAGAGAGCACATGAGAGGGGGGAGGGTCAGAGGGAGAAGCAGGCTCCCTGCCGAGCAGGGAGCCCGATGTGGGACTTGATCCAGGGACTCCAGGATCATGACCTGAGCCGAAGGCAGTCGCTTAACCAACTGAACCACCCAGGCGCCCACTATTGGTGTTTTGTTATTGGATTTAAATAACTGAGGAGTAGAAACATTTTGGGGCCACTGGCAGTTTTCAAGCAGTGTCTTATACATTACACCTGTTGAAAAGGAGATAGTCACCTAAAAGAAAGTCACCTGTGCTAAGCCCCACATCAACAAACCAAGACTTAATGCCTAACCTAACTGCAGTCCTACCCCCACTCCCCTGGGAATGTGACCTTTAACCAGCCAACCTGGAATTTCCTGGTCAGCATTAGGAAGTAATCCACTTTTAGACCCCTTCCTTCCTCTTAGGAGGTTGACCTTGTCTGAAAAAATACACTTTTTGCTAATAATTTCCATTTTTCCCCATCCCTTCTCTTTCTTTAAAACCTTCCATCTTGGGGCGCCTGGGTGGCTCAGTCGTTAAGTGTCTGCCTTCGGCTCAGGTCATGATCCCAGGGTCCTGGGATCAAGCCCCACATCGGGCTCCCTGCTCCACAGGAAGCCTGCTTCTCCCTCTCCCACTCCCCCTGCTTGTGTTCCCTCTCTCGCTGTCTCTCTCTCTGTCAAATAAATAAATAAAATCTTTAGGGGAAAAAAAAAACCTTCTATCTTGTACATCTCCTTGGAGCTCCTTTCTATTTATTAGATGGGATGTTGCTGATTCATGAATGGTTTAATAAAGCTGATTAGATCTTCAAATGTACTTAGCTGAATTTTTGTTTAACAGATTTGGTGGAAGCAATGGGAGACTTCCAATAGAAGGAGACTTCCAATGACTTTGGGGACAAGAAACACAGGTGTGGCACCTCACAAAGCCATTGAGTTCACTGCCTTGCCATTTCTGAGAGCTGTGGGTAAGTTCTTTCTCAGTTTTGAGCTCTGCTGTCTTTGCGTTGAGCTCCCCATCTAACTGGTTTTCCTTTACAGGGCAGGTTCAGCCTGAGCTGGCAGATGGTTCTGCCAAGGGCTAAGCCCCTAGCCTTTCTGACTGCAATTCCTAGGTTTTTGGGTGGAAAACCCAGCCCTTGATTCTGCTCTCAGATTTCACATTGGGGACTGTTGGCGATTTAGTATGCAGTTCTCCATTTGTTTGGAATCCTTCCCCAGATTCCACAATGGAAACTGCTGGTGGCAGCTGTTATTCTTCATTTTGTTTGGAATTAGTCCGCAGCCCCCAATCCTTGGGGTTTGCTGTTTCAGTCCTTTCCCCAGTCCAATGTTCCATTGGAATTGTTAGTGGTGGGCGTTCTCTTGATCAGGACACAGTAACATCTATTGGTTGCTGCTGATATATTAAGGTGCACAGGTTTGTTTGTCTTGTTTTATGTAGGTAATGGTTATTGCTAATAGGGATCTTGGAGGTCAAAAAGCTGCAAAAATTGGTGGACATAGGTTGAGCACTTAAGTGTTAGAGTGTCACTTAACCCAAAGACTCTTGTATTATGATAAGTTGGCTATAGAATTGGTCAGATTGATATGAGGTCACTTGCCAACCTCAAGGAAATTTTGTGCAACAAAGTACACTGTTAAAATACACAATCCCCATGGGGCATCTGGGTGGTTCAGTCAGTTAAGCATCCACCCAGGATCCTGGGATTGAGCTCCGTGTTGTGCTTCCTGCTCAGCGGGGAGCCGGCTTCTCCCTCTACTCCCTGCTCTCGCTATCTCTGTCACTATCTCTGTCTCTCCTTCTCAAATAAAAAAATAAAACCTTTAAAAAAATACACAATCCCCAACCCCAGGACACATTCCTCTTAGATATTAGTTTGGCTCTGAGGCATCCAAAGGCTTAGCTAAATGAATAAATAGATAGGTAGATAGATAGGATCCTTAAAAT
The DNA here is from genome assembly GCF_054177405.1 of Leptonychotes weddellii. Lineage (NCBI taxonomy): Eukaryota > Metazoa > Chordata > Mammalia > Carnivora > Phocidae > Leptonychotes > Leptonychotes weddellii. The sequence goes on from NC_138373.1 coordinate 84,489,694, forward strand.
CCAGAGAGTTAAGCCTGCCACTTTCTAGCACACCTGCTTATTTTGTCTAAAGACTATGGTCTCAGAGCTATAAATATCTACCAAAATGGCAAAATCCTACTGAAGACAACCTAGAATTACAATGGCCCTTATGGGGAACATTCCAGTTAGACAAGGTCATTGATTTAAGAAGTATACTTGGAAGTAAGGGTTTCTGAATAAAGAATGTGATACCTATTTTAATTTGTATGCAAAAGATTCCAGAAGGCTTCAAGATTCCAAAATAATTTCATTAAAAGACTCCTTCTAAAAGACTAATGAAAAATTACAGAGACAAGAGGTACCTAGGCAAAAGACAGTAGGACTGACATAACTCCTACTCCTCTCCTCTATTCTTCTTTACCTGAGTACCCACGTTTTACTAACTCACTGTCTGAATAGCCTTTCCACTCTGAAGTGATTATACACAGTTATCTTTAAAAATAAAACCACCTGAGATTATAACAATCTTCCTTAGATAGTTTTTACTCTTTGGTCAAAGATGGAACTAAGGGCTATAGTTAAAGATTTTTCTAAACTCAGTGAGAATCCTCAAAATTTTTTAAAAAAATATTTTATTTATTTGAGGAAGAGAGAGAGAGTGCAAGAGCGAGCATGAGCAGGGGAAAGGGCAGAGGAGAGAGGGACAAGCTGATTTCCCACTGAGCGGGGAGCCTGACAACTTGGGGCTCAATCCAGGCTCCTGAGATCATGATGCTTAACCAACTGAGCCATGCAGGTGCCCCTCCTCAAAATTTTTTGAAGAGTTTAGAAACCTTATTGGGACCTATGACCCCACACTATCAGATATTTATCAGTTTGTGCATATGATTGTAGGACCGGGGGGAAGCCAAAAATGGATTCGGGAAGCAGAATGGCATAATCCCAAAGATGGTATTTGAAATCTTTAATCTCCAACAGAGTCCCTTAATGGACCAGAAAAAGCTCACAATATAGTAACTGACCTTTTAAAAGCCATTGCTAGAGTCTTCCCTGCCTACACTGATTAGTCTATTATTCAAACATGCAGACAAAAGAAAGATGAATCTGTGGCTGACTTCAAAGCCTGTTTGGAAACTCTCTTTCTCTATGGCATTCTGGATGCTGTACAATAAACAAGGGCACCCAACATGTAAATGGATTATCTTCTGAGATTAGTGGGTTAATAAAAAGACAAAAACTAGAATGGGTAGTCACCAGTCTTGCTGAACTCATGACCATAACTGACCATTTTGGGAGAACTTTAGAACAAGATCATAAACAAAGGTCCACTAAAATATTGGCCTTACAGCTACAATGGCTCCAAGGCTAAAGACCTAAAAGAAAATAACACCTGGACCTCCCACATAACATCTTCCTAGGGTTCCACCATCAAAATGATGGCCCAAAGATCAATGTTTCATTCGTACTCAACTGGGACACAGGGAAAAACATGGTTCTCAAAAATCCTATGCAAATTCTTCAAGGCGGGACTGCCATATTGGTCCTTCCCCCAAACTGATGGGACGTCAGGGACCCTCCTCTAACTTACTACCAGAAATAACCTTAAGTAGCCAAGGAAAAACTAAAATTAAAATTAGTGGAAAATCTTACCAGTTTCTGGTAGATACTGGGGCTACACTTTCTTCTCTAAACCCCACCTTCATAGGACAACAAATCCTTCAGGGGTATCTAATAAAGTTTAGAGAGCATTTCTACCTCAACCATTACAGCTGACTGGAAACTCTTACTGAAAAACATTCCTTTTTGCTTTATGATATAGCCCCAGTCAATCTATTAGGTAGAGAGAATTCCTTTCTAAATTAAAAAAAGCTAATATGTTTTTGCTTCAGTGGAAACCTCCACCTTAAAGTTTCCTGACCTTCTCAAACCTCATCTTTTATGTTCTTTACAACCTGTCCTGGACATAGAAGCAGAAGAATTCCAACAAAAATCTCCCAGTTTGACTGAGGTGCCCACAGTCTTGAGCTACTTCTAATACTGACATTGAGAGAATAAAAAGTACAGAGCCCATAAAAATTCAAATAGACATAAATAAGCTTGTTCCTAAATTGCCTCGATATCCATTAAAGCCTGAGGCCGTATAAGGCCTCAAACCAATAATAAAAGACCTAATTGCCCAGGGGTTAATCAGTCCATGCACCAGCCCCTGTAACACACTGATCTTGCAGGTCCAAATTGGTGGGGATGGGGATATGTCTAGGACTTAAGAGCTGTTAACAAGGTAGTTATTCCCCACTTCCCAGTCTTTCCAAATCCAAACATCCTTCCGTTACACATTCCATCAAACTCAAAATGATTTACTCTTGTAGACCTTGGTTCAGCCTTTGTCAGCATCCCTGTAGACCCCAACAACCAGTATCTATTTGTTTTTACTTGGAACAATCAATAATGTACTTGGGCAGTTATGCCTCAATGGTTCATTGAGGTCCCTTCTTATTTTTCCCAAGTACTCCACCAAGATTTAAGCACCTTCAGGAACTTGACCCTTTTACAATACCCTCCTGCTGTGCTCAGTTTCCAAAGAGGTGCCCATAAAAGATTCCATTTATTTACAGCAACAATTAGCTGGAAAAGGACATAGAGTCTCTAAGGAAAAATTATATTTATATCTGGATGCTCTTCATTACCTGGGTCATAATTTAAGTGCTGAAGGAATCCGTTGCCTCCAAAAAGAATTAAGCTAATCCAGGAATGTCCCAGGCCCACAACTAACCGACAGCTTTGTAGACTCTAGTTCTGGCTGTTTATTGTAGTCTGTGGGTTCCTAACTTTCTCTTCTGGCTTCCCCACTCTGCTCTATGAACTTAACTAAAAGTTCAGTCCTTGAACCCCTTCCTTGGGAAAAGAAACATGAGCAGGCCTTTATAAGACTAAAACAAGTACTATAAGAACCACATGCCCTAGGGCTGCCTAACTATTCAGAACTTTTTACCTTATTTGTTCATGAAAAAGATAACTAAGCCCTAAGAATGCTCATGCAAGAACATGGTAATAAACACAGGTCTATTGCCTATTATACAACTATAGCATACAGTTGCTCATGCCTGTCTCAGCTGTCTTCAGGCTACAGATGCAGCTGCAAAGTTAGTAGAAGCCTCAGAGGATTTAATTGTAGGAAATGGCATTTATTTACAAACTCCACACATTATTCAAAGTCTTCTTAAACCAGATTGACTCAACATTTCTCTGCAAGCATACTAACCTCCTATGAGACACTTTTGCTTTCACGACCTAATCTGCATCTTAAATGTTACAACGTTCTTAATCCTGTATATTACTACCGCTGCCTAAGGAAGGCAAGCCCCATTACTGTGAAGCAATAACATCCTATGTCGTGACAACACATCCTGATTCACGAGACACTCTTTTGAGTAATCCTGATCTAATTTTGTTTGTTGATGGGTCATATTGTAAAAGTGAGAAAGAAAATTTTCAAGCTGGTTATGCTGTTACTACCTAATATGAACTTGAGAGGGGAAATCTCCTGCAAGCTAAATCAGCCCAACAAGCTTTTGTGGTTGTTCCTGATTTTAGGGTATTAATAGGGTTTTCTTACATCCACTGGGATCCCAGGCAAAAATGGGCAACAAGTATATGAACTTCTTACTGCTATTCTCTTACCTTCTGAAATTGCTGTTACCAAAATTGAGGTTCACACTAAAAAGACTGAACCTGAGTGTCAAGTAGATGCTCTAGCTGACTTTCATGCAAATGCAGCAAAACAAAATCTATAAAGATTGTGGCACATGTAGATGAAGTTCATCCTGCTTCTACAAAAAAAATGACCTCTTATAGCCAGACTTTTGCCATCCTGATGTCCTTGTGACATGGCAATGGTGTGCTCCTGAATCAGAAAAACTAAGATGGGCAAATAATGGTTGTAAATTCAATAACAGTCAGGGATATGGGAAAATCAAGATGGCTATTTAGCTCTTCCTGGCTCCCTGGCAAACCCCATTTTTCAGTTTTTGCAGTCTTTGCCCCACCATGGTGCATTCAAGATGACTCAAATTAGGGTCACCTGGTTGGCTCAGTAGGAAGAGCATACAACTTTTGATGTCAGGGTTGTGAGTTTGAGCCCCACATTGGGTGTAGAGATTACTAAATAAATAAATAATAAATAAACAAACTTAAAAAAAGGTGACTCAAATTATAAATAAGCATTGGTGAGGAGACTTCTATAAAACTGAAAAAACAGTGCATCTTCATTGTCAGATCCACAATCCTGGAAAAACTATTTTTGTTCCCAGAGGCCTCAAACCTTCTCTCTCTAGACCCTTGAACACCTGCAGCTGAACTTCATTCAATCACTACCTAGTATGGGTTATCCATATGTTCTTGTTTTGTATGTATGTTTTCTGGAAGGGTTGAAGCCTTCCCCTGCTGTGCGGCTAATGCAATGCAACAGCGAAGACACTTAGAGGACATGTTTTCACTTGGGGTATACCTTCCATAATCTCCAGAGATGAAGACACCCAGTTCCCTGGGCAAGTCATTCAAGCCTTAAGGAAAGATTTACAAGTTTCTTGGAATTATCACTTTCCCTATCATCCTCAACCATCAGGCAATGTTGAAAAAAAACTAGTGGGATCCTCAAACATAACATCTCTAAACTTGTTGAAACTACTGGACTTTCTTGGCCTAAGGTGTTGCCCCTGGCCTTACTGATTCACAGACCCCACTGTGGGAAACATTAACCCACTTCATATGAGATAATCACTGGTAGGCCAAAGTCTACTGGTATACAACTCTCTGCTAATCCCTGGATATCCCATGCTAATATAACCAGTTACTATACATCTTTAATGTCTTATGCTAAAGTCTAGTATTAACAGCTTAAAGAAGCTTTCCGGGATCCCAATTCAAAGGATCCTCTTAGTCATAGCCTGGAACTTGGTGATTGGGTACTCCGGAAATGTTATCAGAGAAAAACAGCCTTTGAACTGTTGGAAAGGAACTTGCCAAGTGCTCCTTACCACTGACACTGCTGCAAAATTAAAAGGCATTGAGCCTTGGGTACACATCTCATAGCTGAAGAAAACTCCACCTGACTGCTGGTCCTGTGCAGATGCTGGAACACTCCAAATCAAATTGATGGGGAAAAAAAGTAGCTGACCTGGAGGTAGACTGCTTCCACCCAAGGTGCCAGATCAAGACTTAATACTTTAAACGTGAAACACTTTTTTCTTCTTTTTCTTTCCTTTACTCTGGCACTGGCCTGAAATGATCACACCCTCATCTGTATCTTCCAGATCATTGCGGAGAGGGGTAAACTTTTAGGATGCTGGATATCTCACCAAAGATTCTGATCTTCCATAATGCCAGACAACCCCTGATTCTGCCTGTGATCAATATCTCTTTTCTTCCCAATGTCACTATAAACCACAGTTCACCTCTTCTTATAAGTTTTTTACTGACTTCAACTCTTGTGGCTTGAACATCCTATGCCTTGTTCTTATCTTTTCGTAGTCATATCTGTGTATACCTAGTTAGACACAAATACCTATGTAAATCTTAGTACCTTCGTATTTCCATGTTTCCATGATTATTTAGATCAGATCTGCCCCTACTCACTGTGAGATCTCACCAGCAGCACCCATCTCTGCAAGGCACTTAGAACAACTTTTTATTTCAAGCTAGGAGATTTTTTTTCTTATGTGCTGAAGACCAAACTGACCTGTGGCTTGAACAGGTAAATGCAGCAATCCCTGCGAATGAGTCTATTAACAGCACCACCTTAACAGGAATGGTTTATGCCTCAACAGGGTTTGTCTTTGTCTGTGGTGGTTATCATTCCCCTTGGGTCCATGAATGCCTTGATAGGTGGTGCACAGCCAGATAACATCTCTTACCTGGTGCACAGCCAGATAACATCTCACTGCACCCCTAACTTTTTACAAACAACCTAAGACACTTCACTGGTCAACTCTTGGATTTACATTGTTGAATTAGAAAGGAATTATCAAGAGGCATTAATGACTCAGGATGCACCTCCTTTGGCAAGGCCATACTGTCTGGTTAGGAGTAAATGTAAATGAGACTACTATTAGGAAACTTTTCTTGGGGCATCTGGGTGGCTCAGTTGGTTAAGTGACTGCCTTCGGCTCAGGTCATGATCCTGGAGTCCCGGGATTGAGTCCTGCATCGGGCTCTCTGCTCATCAGGGAGTCTGCTTCTCCCTCTACCCTCCTCCCTCTCGTGCGCTCTCTCTCATTCTCTCTCTCAAATAAATAAATAAAATCTTAAAAAAAAAAAGAAATCTTTTCTTAACTCTTGAGGATATTGTAGAATCTGTTGCTAAGACAATAGCTACCCAACAAAGATCCTTAGGCTCTCTGACCACAGTTGTTCTTGATAGTAGAAGAGCCCTTGATTATCTTTTAGCTGAGCAAGGAGGTATCTCTCTTATGGCCAATACCACTGGATGCACCTGAATTAATTCTTCTGGGGAAGTTGAAACTCAACTACATAAGATCACTGAGCAAGCCACTTGGCTTAAAATGGTGACTCCCTCAATAGGATCGTTCTTTGGCTTATTTAATTTTGATTGGTTTGGGTCTTAACATTTTTTTTTAAATTTTTTTATTGTTATGTTAATCGCCATACATTATATCATTAGTTTTAGATTTAGTGTTCCATGATTCATTGTTTGTGCATAACACCCAGTGCTCCATGCAGAACATGCCCTCTTTAATACCCATCACCAGGCTAACCCATCCTCCCACCCAATTGGTTTGGGTCTTAGGAACCATGGCTCGAAAGTGCATTCTAAGCATTGGAATGTATCCTGCTTATAACTATAATATCACAATAATCTCCCTGGTACATTGTATTCCCTCAAAATCTTTAAATGCATGTTCACAGTTGTTAGCCCTGAAGCAAATGATCTCCTAAGACTGAAATGTTCGGAGAGGAATGGAGAGGAGGACTGACTTAAAAATTGTGAACCTGAAGTCGTGGCCTGTGACTATCACAGCAATTAAAATGAAAAACTGTCATGACCTGTGAATACCACACAAAGGCTCAACAAAATTTTGCAAAGACTGTGGGAACTATAGAGTGGTAGCTGAGAGTGGTACTAATGTCTTAAATTTTGATCACATCTCTCAATTAAGCAGAGTCTAATCAAAAGATGGAGGGTTGTTAAAAAAGAGACAGCAGGCCCAGAATGCACTCACTTGTGCTAAGCCCCACATCAGCAAACCAAGACTTAATACCTAACCTAAATGTAGTCTTAGCCCTCTTCAGAATGTGACCTTTAACCAGCCAACCTGGAATTTCCTGGTCAGCACTAGGAAGTATTCTGCTGATAGACCCCTTCCCTTCTCCTTAGGAGGGTGACTTTGCCTGAAACAATATGTTCTTTGTTAATAATTTCCATTTCTGTATCCTCTCTGCCTTTAAAAACCTTCCATTTTGTATATCTCCTTGGAGCTCCTTTCTATTTGCTAGAGGGGATGCTGCCCAATTCATGAATTGTTAATAAAGCCAATTAGAGCTTCAAATTTACTCAACTAAATTTTTGTTATTTAAAATATCTTACTAAACATAACTAGTCTATGCTCTTTGAGTTTTGGTTTCTTTCCCCAGTAGAAGTGAAAATCAGATATTTTATCAAAGTGACAGTGTGGTATTCATTTTTCATATTTCTACTTCTTGGAAGGGTGCCTTCAAAAGCCACAAAGTTCTTTAATTGTCCAGAGCACCTGCTTCAAAATACCTCAGTGTTAAACTATTTGTTTTTTCCCTTTAGAAGACCATAGTACAAGTTCTGTTAATACTTTGACACCATGCCAAAATATACAACATTCATTTAAGATTGAGTATTAAAGGCCCTATTCACCATTTTTTTAAGAGAAGGGAAAAAAGGAATAAGGGTCTTTCACACATTCCCTCTGTAATTATAAATGTAAAACTATTCTGGACTCATCTACCTAGCAGATGGAAATATTGTGAGAGTTTACTGTATAGTTCACTCGTATTTTCCAGCAAAAAATATATATATATATTGATTTTATTCATTTATTTTGGATTTCTTTTGCCCTTTTTTGTCCTGGTACTCAAGGTGCAAAAATAAGAACTTTTTATATTAGTTAAATCAGTCATGCATATAGGAAGGTGCCTCCATGCCCAGAATAAATGCCACTGGGCATCTAACCACAGCTCTGGTCAACTACACATAGCTGCTCTTGTTCTACCAAGCCCTACCCCTCTCTTCCTCAATGCTCCCACAGTTCCTGGATCCTGGACATATTTGAAAGAAAGGTGTGCTTGCTTTGTGTGCTTGCTGACTGGTAATTCCTATGCCTTGTAGGCTCAAAGTGCCTTGCTACTCTTTCCCTGGCTTTTCCAGTGGAAAGATATTTGTGAGTAGCTTTGGCAAGTAGTTAAAAGGTTTTTAATGAATTTTACTTGGTTAAATTAAGATAGATATACATGAATGTATATGGAGAAATGGCATGTGATATAATCATACCCACACACTGTTAGAAGGTGGAAGAGGAACAATAAAGTATCCTCCAGCCTGAGGAGGAACTTTGAGACCAAAAAAAAAAAAAAAAAAAAAAATGAAGCAAGCCACTTCATACTGTTTACATAGTTTTATTCAGGGTAACTTACTGACAGGAGATTGAGCAGACAAATGATCCCACACTAAGCACCTATTCTCCACCTCTGTCCTGCCCGTAATCTACAGCTTTTATAGAGCATGCGGCATTGTGGTAAGGCCAAAGGGTAGTTATCTAAAGTGGCACCATCTGTGAGCCAGAGGATCGCTAAGCTAAAGTGGTGCCTTCTGTGTGCCACTTTAGGGAAGATCAGAACAAGTCTTCCTGCTTTCTGGTCAAGGCACACATTAACCTCCATGGGGGCTGGAACGTAACCCCAAGGGAGGTCATTTTGTGGGCATGAACAAGATGGAGGGCCAAAGATGGAGTCAGTGTCATCAGCACTCCTACACACACACAATACTTATTGTATTCACCCCATGCGCAGCTTCCTTCTGAGGACCTTGCACAGTTCTTCATATTTTCTTTTTTTTCCCAAAGATTTTATTTATTTATTTGACAGAAAGAGAGAGAGCACAACAGGGGGAGAAACACGCAGAGGAAGAGGGAGAAGCAGGCTTCCCACTGAGTGGAGAGCAGGACGCGGGGCTCGATCCCAGGACCCTGGGATCGTGACCTGAGCTGAAGGCAGACACCTAATCGACTGAACCACCCAGGCGCCCCCATATTTTCTATAATCTAAACTGGACAAACTAGGCAAAGGTTAACTCAAAGACCACCTCTGTAGACTAGCCAGAGACCTAAGCCATGAATGGCTCTGAGAATCCCAAGAGGGAACCTCCAACTGGATGATAATTGAGTGAACCAAACAGATTCTCTTTAAAAAAATATGAAACCCAGAGACTGTGACAATAGCGGCAGATGAACTAGAAGCAGAGATATAAGGAAGGGAGATGTAATCTCCACAGTAAAAGAGTAACTAAGTCCAATCTTTGACCAATATGACTGCAATGGCCCCTGTAATCCAGTAGCCCTGTAAACCCCTGAACTTCCCATCTCTGTGAATTCCTCTTCCGCTATACTTTAGTTATCCCTTCATTTGGCCCAAATCACTAATTTATGTTATTGCCTATAACTATTTTATCTCTCAAATCACTAAACAATTAGTTCAGTTTTTGCCACCATCATCATTCTGTGACCTCAGTGAGACCCTCCAGTCTCATGAATTCCTGACCTTTTCCCAAGTCGTAAGTTCTCTCTTTATTAATGTATCTCTTATCCAGGTTAGATTCCCTTTATACATCATTAAGAATATTCACTAAAACCTGAATTTATTTGCCCCTCTGTCTTTTTGTCACATGCATCCAGAAAATCCTAAAAAAGGATAGTCTCCCTTCCTTTGGACCTGCACCTTGTGGTAGAAATAAGACAGATTGGTTTCACTAGAAATTCATGATCACCGAGAAGAAAACCCAATTGCTTGGCAACTTTGCAACATTTCCTTAGTCAATTCACACTTACTCCCTGAAACTATTTTTTAAAACATTCGCTGTTGTCTTCAAACTTACTTTCCATATTTCTTGCTACTCCTTGCATGTAGGATCTCCTCGTCATTCTAAAATCAAACAAATATCCTACCCAAATATGTCCCAACAGTTCCCATCTCTTCTTCTGAGATTAAGAATTCTACTTTTTTCTCCCTGCATCCCATTCCTTTCTTGCTTTTGAGAAAATCTACGTTTAGTTCTCACTTCTGTTGATTCAATGTCTCACTCTTTCAACTGGGTCCTTTCCATTGACTTTTTTGTTTCTTTGTTTACTTAAAAAATGTAAAGTATTCAAGAGAATAACATTACAAATGCTTATTTAACCCACTTCCCAGAATTAATAAATAGGTAATGTTTTCCAATGTATGCCTTAAACTTACAATTTGTGTGACAAAATACACGGAAATTATAAAACAAATACATTTTCATTTCTTTCTCAATCTCAGTTCATCACTTTCTTTTTTTAGCCAAAAGCATGAATTTGATGAGTAGCCTTTCTCTCCAATCTTTATATCTTTACAACAAATCTGGGTATACATAATATATAGGACTACTTTATGAGTTTAAAATATTTTCTTAGATAATATCATGCTGTTGTGTGTGTCATTCTGATATTTTATTCAATATTATATAGTGAAATCTATTCATGTTGATACATATAGTTTTAGTCCATTCTAGTTTTCTTCCACATATTATTTCATCATATAAATGTACTTATGTAACCCCGCATTTTTTCTTTTTCTTTTTTCCTTTTTTTCCTTTTACAAATGATGCTGCAGTAAGCTTCTTAATTGTCTTCTTAATAAACTGAGTCTGGCCCTATTTCTCACCAGACATCACTTTCTTTCTCTAACTTCAGAACCAGTTTGTCAGAGTTATCTATACATGATGCCATATTTTCCCATCCCTCACTTATTCCTCAAATTGCTTCATTTTCTTGTTGCCCTATAATTCCACCAAAACAGCTCTTGCTTAATAAACAGGCAATGAGGAAGTTGAGCATATTAAATGTGTTGCACAACACATAAACTCTATCATTACTATCTCTTATTCTAAATCACTAGATCCAACATTCATTTGCACTGAGGCCATAAAATCAAGTGCAAGGTGACAATGGATCTAATAGCAACAATGAGACATTTCAAGGTTTTATATTTAAAGTTTTAAAGCATTATGACATCTCACAGAAGAAGAGAGGATAAGTATTATTCAGAAGAAACCTAAACTAAAGAAGTGATTTAGTGAATTGTCCAAAGTTCCATGTAATGTGTGGAAAATATCACCTAGTTCTCATTCATATATTTACTCATTCCTAAAATAAAAAATATTAAACTATGTGCTCAGTAAAGTTGTACCAAGTTCAATGAGTGACATGAAGAAGAAAGCATCACTCTTGCTTTTCCAGAACTCACAGATGAGAACAACAGATGTGAAAAGCTTTGTATTAGGAGTGGAAGGGAAGCCTGACTGCCTGAGGGAGTTTGGGAAACCTTTACATAGGGGGACCTTTTAGGTGATACCTAAAGCTGAGGATTAATTCAGTTGAGAAAGAAGAATGTGGGAAAGATTATTTCAGGCAGAGGGGGACAACAGAGCCTGACAGCACATGCAGTTTGATACATGGCAGGCACTCAATAAATATTTGTAACTGTGTGATAAATGAATGAAAAGGGGAAATGGACCCATGCTGCTGAGACAGTGGTAAGAAAGCCAAGGAATTTTTCTCTCATTTAGTTGGACTGTTCTGATCCATTCTGAAAGAAGAAGAAAGTAGGAACAAAGAGTGATTTCTATGTCTTTCATGTCACTTTACATAACATGATCTAAAAGTTGTTACAATAATTCATTTACTGTTAGGACTTGTCATAAATGCTTTTGGATGGGTGAGTTTGATAGTGATGGAGTGCATGTCTGATTTTTTTGGTAACGCCATGAATCGTCATCAAAGTGATGTGATGGATACAAAAGGCACTGACAGACAAAGCAAAGGATGAACTTGTTTATAAAGTAGGTAAGGTGACCCAACTTACACAGATGGCCACACAGTGCAAGGGACCCAGAAACACTCCAGGTCAGATGGGCAAGCTTCTATAATCTTCAGATTTTTCCAGAAGTGTTCACCTGTCAATGATGCCACCTGATTCAAAGAAGATACTGCTAGGCTCTTTGCGAAGCTCCTATTTTCTGATCTCTCAAAAAATTTATAATTTTCTGGCCCTCCCCAATTTTCTGAAGACTTATTTATATGCCTGTCTGATCACCAAGCAGAAGAAGCTAAAAAGAGTTCCAGTAACTTCTTGGGTACTTTCTATAAATCTTGGTAAATCAGAAACGTACCACCACACAGCATGTGCAGATTCAAACCTTTAGTCTAGTTCAGTTTTATCCTGGCATGCCCTAAAATAAATTCACTCTTCAAGACATAATGGTTTTATGACATGAATGCATCAACAAGTAGAACAAGTATTCTAAAAGGTTCTTTAATGCAACACTCTGTTTTTCTGTCCATTAGTATAAACAGGACAAACTAAAAGGGGTGAGAACCTTTGTGACAGAGTCATATAAAAACATCTGAGAAGTGAATGCTATTGTAATAATTTCAATTAACAAATATTTGGACCATAAGGAAAAATAATATTTTGGGTTAGATTCTGACTTCTTGAATGTATGTCCAGTGTGACACCCTCTGTGTTAATTATTTTTTGTTATACAATGCTTTTTACCTATAAATATAATAAGATTTATTTTATGATTATTTTCATAATATATTTCTACATAATTTGAAGAAGGCTAAGAGGGGATAGAAAAGGAATGGGGAAAGTATACTGAATGAAAATGTTCATGTAGTTTGAAGCCTAGAGATTATCCTTATTATTTATATCTCTGATATTACAAAGGCCCTAGAACTCATTTCTGTCCACACTTTTGGTTTCTGCTGGGAGAAAGAGAATAAATGGGAAAATGGTTGCCCTCCATCTCAGCTACAATATTAGCCAGAGTCAATTTTACAAATTTCATGACTTAATTAACTGGAGAGAATGACATGTTAAACTGGAGAATGACATATTAAACTGGAGAGAATCTTTGAAACCATTGCCTAACTCCTTTGAATAAAAGGTATAAACTGAGAGTTGGAGCCATAAAACACTATCCACGAGAGTGGCTATGGACTAGTGGTTAGTTGTTGGATAGATTCATAGGGAACTAATTTATTGAGTACATTTACAAGTTCTCCCCTTTTTTTGGTAATTCACATTTTCTTCATCAGTGAAAAAAAGCTTTTGTGTTAGTTAACTTACTTCTGTAAAACAACTTGCTTTCTTACATCAGGAGTGGAGCTGAGGATTAAATTTAAAAATTAAGTTTATGTAGTCACATAGTACGAGCACCCCAGCATGGTAGCTGTCATCATCAGCAGCAGCAGCAACATCAATTATTCACATTAAACCTAGCGTTATAAGGTATTTGTAGTTTTCAGTAAAAGACTCAACTACATTAAAGCTATTAAAATAGAAGTGAATTTTTTATAAGGTATTAAATTTCATTCTGAGTTTTTTTGGCAGTCCACGTAAAAATTTATGCACAATAAATTTATAGTAATCATTAACTGATAAAAGGAAAAATGTCAGTTATTCAGAAAGACAGATTTTTTTGGCATTAAAGTATGAACATCATTTCTTCTAATTTATAGTTTATTGATGATACTAAATCATGCAGTTGACAGTGTAACTCATCAATGATTTTATAGCAAATCCCAAAGCTATCTTTGTTAATTTAATAAAAACAAAGGGCATAGCATTATGCAATCACTTAGCGAAAATATTTACAAGTGAGTTGCTTAACTTCTAGTTACAGAATCAAAAGGGAAGATGCAAGTTAGATTTTCTAGAAAAAGAAAAAGATCTCAAGTCAGTAGCTCCCAAAGATGACTGCATATCAAAATTACTCAAGAAACTTTTTTAAAAATTTGGGGACCCTACCCCAGATCTACTGAAACTGATTTCCCTTGGGTGGGATTCAGGCATATAGTTAAAAAAAAGCAAACAACTCTTCAGATAATTTTGACGCGCAGCCAGATCTAAGAAACACCACCTTAAGCTATCTTCTAGTCCACCACTTGGGGTTTTAAGTGATTAAAATAAATAGTAATTTTAAATCATGAATCATTTAAAAATTTTTTTAAGATTTTATTTATTTATTTGAGAGAGAGAAAAAGTGAGAGAGCACAAGCAGGGGGAAGGGCAGAGGGAGAAGCAGAGGGAGAAGAAGACTCCCCACTGAGTGGGGAGCCCAACATGGGGCTCAATCCCAGGACCCTGGGATGCTTAACCAACTGAGCCACTCAGGCACCCAAATCATGAATCATTTTAAACAAAATATAACAGACACCTGTTACCATGAAATTTAATAATAATGAACATTTTGACATATTTGCTTAGACTATTTTTAAAATTTTCTCTTAAGAAATAGGTGTTTTAAAAACAGCTTAACCCTCAGTCTGATTCTATCCTTTCCTTTTCAGAAATAACCAAGATTCTGAAGTTTGTATGTATCATTCCATGCACATTTTTGTAATATTACTACATATGCAGATACTATCTATAATACATCATTATTTAGTATTGGTTTAATGTTGGGGCTTAAAAACATATGGATATAGAGGGTGCCTGGGTGGCTCAGTTGGTTAAGCGACTGCCTTCGGCTCAGGTCATGATCCTGGAGTCCCAGGATCGAGCCCCACATCGGGCTCCCTGCTCGGCGGGGGGTCTGCTTCTCCCTCTGCCCTCTTCCCTCTCGTGCTCTCTGTCTCTCATTCTCTCTCTCTCAAATAAATAAATAAAATCTTTAAAAAAAAAAAACAAAAAAAACATATGGATATAGATATAGATAGATATAAATAAATTTACTGTATATAAATTTTGCAAGTAATTTTTTTTGCTCAATAATATGTTTTTAGATTTATCCCTAATAATACAAGTAAATCCAATTCATTCATGTTAATGGCTGAGTGTTTTACCGATAATTAAGCCATTTATTTATCCATTCCCCAGTATTCCTCAAGAGATGAATAATTAGCCTGTTGCCATTTTTTCCAATATTGCAAATAGTAACAACACAGACATCCTTCTATATGGCTAAGTTTGACTTCTGTAGTTGAGTTTCTTTATGTCCTAAGAAACAGAAACTTTGGGGCCCTTACCCACTATCCCCTCAGCATGTTCCTGCAGCTTTGCACACACCAGAGGCTTCCTCTTCCAAGCATCTGCATCTTTCTGCCTGAGGGCTTTTTCTGGTCCCTGGAGAAGCTCTGCAGTGCCATGAACTGGCTATTAGTGCTGAGAACTTTACATCCCCAGGAGTAACTTTCAACCAGCAGGAAATAGGAATTGGTAGAAAATACATTAGCTTCTTTGCTACTTGATAGGACATTTCTGACATGTGTTCTATGAATTCCCTCAGAGGACTCCCACCCAGCAAGATGTTCCCCAGGAGGACCTTGAGAATCTTTGCTGGGGGAGTAAGGGTGACACAAGCATTGTTGGCAGGCCCAGGGGTGACCGTTCTTGGTAGACCAGAGTTAATAGTAGCAGATGCTATTAACCCCTCCATTCCTGATTTGAGAAGGATGATAGTAGTCTGTTACCAAAGAGGCCAAGTGGTGATGCTTAAGTGTTAGAAGCTAGTGGGTATATTACTGTAACAGGTAGTGATGCTAAAGAGGCAACCAAGATGCTTAGACCCTCTGCGATTTGTTGACAATGGCTAATATACCATGTTGTTCCCAGGCTCAAGAGAGATGACCACACACGATGGACTAATGTATATAAACCAAAAACCAAAAAAATAAAAAACAAAAAGCTGATGGGCAGACAGTTGATGTTAGTAACTATAATGGAAAATTATGATCTTTCATAGGGTATCTAACCTGACACTGAGTACATGGGGCCCAAAATGTCATCACGGTCTTGCTGATAGAATAGGGTTAATACAGGAGCTAGGTGATAAATGGAATCCTGGCCCAAGCCCACCTCATGCTTGTCCAGTGGGTCCATGGACGCATCCTATGTTCATTTTCCTGTGTCACCATGATCGGAGAGCTACTGCCTCTTTAAGTATAAAATGTACACCAGATTTCAAAGACAGCACAAAAAAGGAATGTAAAATATCTTATTAATTACTTATATATTGATTACATTTTGAAATAATGGTATCTTGGATATACTCAGTTAAATAAAATATATTATTAAAATTAATTTCATCTATTTCTTTTATTTTTTAATATAGGTGTCATAATATTTAAGATTATGTATATGACTCCCATTTTTGGTTCACATAGTATTCCTATTGAATAGTACTCAGACCAGATATAATCAAACTATGGCCCATGGGCTGACTGCTTGTTTTTGCTAAACAGAAATTTGGAAAACAACCATGCCCATTCATTTCTATATTGTCTATGGCTGTAGTTTTCAGGCTACAGCCACAGAGTTCAGTAGTTGATGGAGATTGTAGGGCTTGCACATCCTATTTACTCTTGGGTCTTACAAGAAAACGTTTGCTGACCCCCAGTTTGCACCATTTAAAATTAATATGATTATGAATATGGTCATTTTAAATCTGCACTCTTGCTCTTTGCTTTCTTTTTGTCCATCTGGTCTATGTTCCTTTTCTTTTGTTCAATTGAATATAGTTTCAATATTCCATTCCATCTCCACTATTGCTATATAGACTATGCCTCTGTTCCACCTGCCCTACCCAGTTGTTCTTTGATTGTTCTTTAACTTGTCACAATGTATCCTCAACTGCTATTATACCACTATAATTGAAGAACCTTACAGCAGTGAATGTCTATTTCCTGTCTTCCTTCTTTTATGCTGTTGTAATACATTTTACTTCTCCATATGTTATAAATCCCATGATATATTGTTATTGTTTCTGCTTTAATGATTATCTGTTAAGGAATGTAGAAAAAATGTATTGTATATATATGTTATATTAACCATTTTCAGTGATTTTTATCCCTATGTGTGATTCTGAGTTTTCATTGGGTAGTATTTTTCAGTCTTAGTGCAAGTCTGATAGCAATGAATTCTATCAGCTTTTGTTTGTCTAAAAAAAAGTGATTTACCTTCATTTTAATGAAGATAGTTCGCTGGAGATAGAATTCTGATTTGAAAGATTTTTACTTCCTTTAACCTGTTTAAAGACATCATTTGATTATCCCCTGGCTTGCATTGTTTCTGACAAGAAGTCACTGGTATTTCTTATATTTGATATCCTGAATTTAATATTTATTTTTTTCTGTGACTACTTTTAAGATTTTCTTTTAAGTTATACCTTGGGGTGGTTTTGCAGGGGAGTTTTAACCTGCTTGATGTTTTCTGAGCTTCTTAGATATGTAGATTATAGTTTTTATCAAATTGGAAAATTTAAGGTCATTCTTTCAGCATTATTTCTTCAAATATGCCTCTGCCCCTTTTCTCAACTCTAATGGCACATATGCTAAATCACATAATATTGTCTCAAAGGTCTCTGAGATTCAGTTCATTTTTTTCCTTCATCCTTCCTAGCCATCCACCCTCAGGCTTTATTCCTGTAGTTTCTTTTGTTATGTCTTCAAGTTCATTGATCTTTTCTTCTACAGTATATAACCTGCTCTTTTATCTTGGGTATTTTATTTTTCAGTCCTAAATGAGATGTTTTGTTTTTTATTTTCATTTCTAACTTTATCATGTTCATATTTTCCTTAAAATCCTTGAATATATTTATGAGAGTTATTTTAAAGTCTTTGTCTGCCAATTCCATTATCTCTGTCTTTTCTGGGTTGCTTTCTATTCACCTAATTTTTACCTGGTTATAAGTCACATTTTTTCCTTCTGATACATTGTGGTGTTTATTTAAGGATGATGGAAATTGTTATTTTGGTGATTATTGTATTGGTGAATGTTTGGATTTTATTTTTTTTCTTAAAGTGTGTAATTTTATGTATTTATTTATTTAAGATTTTATTTATTTATTTATTTATTTATTTATTTATTTATTTGAGAGAGAGAGAGAGAGAAAGCAAGCCATGAGTGAGTGGGGGGATGGGCAGAGGGAGAGAAGAGACAGAATCCCAAGCAGACTCCCTGCTGAGCATGGAACCTGACACAAATGCTGGGCTTGATCTCATGACCCTGAGATCATGACCAAAGCCAAAATCAAGAGTGGGATGTTCAACTAACTGAGCCATCCAGGTGCCCCTGTATTTATTTTTTTTTGGAAGGCTCAGGCAATTAATTTTCTTACAGATTAGCTTTATTCTTTTAAAGTCTGTTTCGTAAAGCTTTGTTAAGATGGGTGTACGCTATCCTTTACTTCAGGACTACTTTAGTCCTACTGTTAAGGCATGGCTTTTCTGTGATCTCTACTGAATATCCCGGGTGTTTAATAAAGTCTCTTTGGCTAGATTAATTTTTAAAAATATTTTATTTATTTATTTGAGAGAGAAAGAGACAGAGATAGCAAGAGAGAGCGCAAGCAGGGTGGAGAGGGTGAAGCGGGCTTCCCACTGAGCAAGGAGCCCTACAGGGTGCTCCATCCCAGGACCGTGGGATCGATCATGACCTGAGCCAAAGGCAGATGCTTAACGACTGAGCCACCCAGGCAGCCCTGGCTAGTTAAATCTTAAATATGTCCAGTTTTGTGTGAACTCTAGGATTTTTTGTTCACTTTCAAGTAGTTATAATTTATTTGACTTTGTGGACTTCATATATACACTTATGGCTTAGTATTCAGCAAAGTTTCAAGGCCAATCCTATGTAGGCTTCAGAATTTTTTTAAAAATTTTTAAATTTAAATTTTATTTTTTTGTTAAAAACTCTGGCCAGCTCAACCTCCTTGATCTTCATTTGCTATCTGCCCAACTCAGCATGACTACCAGGCTCTGCTCAAGTTTCTCCTCCATGCATTATGGTCCAGAGATTAACTCTAGCAAGAAAGTTGGGCTAATCTTGTTTCTTTTCTCTCATGGATCATAATCCTACACTGCCTGTTGCCTAATATATGCAAGAAATTATTTTCTTAGCCAGGTGGACAAGTCTGATAGAAGGTACTCCACTATTGCCATAAGATAAACTCTCATTTTGTCTGTTTCTGTAAATAGATTAAAAAAATAGTGATCCATATTTTCCCTAGTTATAGGATTATCAGTTTTTTATTCATTGTTGAGTTCAATGATTATAAATTATAATCTCTATGAAATTATCAATTTCTTTAGTTTTAATATTTATTCCACAAAATATTCATAGTATATTTATAGTACTTTAAAAATGTATTAAAATTTTAGATCTTTTAAAAAAATATCCCATTTCTTAGGATTCATATTTGTAACTTCCTTTTTCTGCATCAATCTTGAAAGAAGGTTCTCTTTATTAAATTTTCCCCAAAAGCAGCTTTTAGACTTTATATTTTGTTGTAATTTTCTGTTATTTATTTTACTTTTTTTGGTTTTCTATTTATTTTTCACTTCTGTTTCATGATTTCTTTTCTTTTACTGTCTTTGTGTTTGAAATGTTATTGATTTATTAATTTCTTTATTGAAATATTTAACTCATTAATCTTCACCTTTCAAAATATTGAAGGCTATACACTTTCTTATAAATTTCTTATAAATTCACTGTATTCCTCAGGTGAAAACATGGTCTCTTAGTTCTAAGTATATTCTAATTTCCATGATTATCTTACTATCATCCATAAAATATTTTATTTTATTTATTTTATTTTATTTTTTTAAAGATTTTATTTATTTATTTGACAGAGTGATAGATATAGCAAGAGCAGGAACACAAGCAGGGGGAGTGGGAGAGGGAGAGGGAGAGCAGGGAGCCCGATGCGGGGCTTGATCCCAGGACCCTGGGATCATGACCTGAGCTGAAGGCAGATGCTTAACGACTGAGCCACCCAGACACCCCTATCATCCATAAAATATTTTAAAATGTGTCTTAAATTTCTAATTTATATAGTTTCTTCATTTACTTTTCTGATTTTTTTTTTTTTTTTTTGACAGAGAGAACATGGGGACATTGGGGGTGGGAGGAGAGGCAGAGAGAGAATCTTAAGCAGGCTCCATGCCCAGCATGGAGCACAAGGTGAGACTCAGTTCCATGACCCTGAAATTAAGACCTTAGTCTAAATCAAGAGTCAGATGCTTAACCGACTGAGCCACCCAACTGCCCCTAAGCTTTCTGATTTTTAAATTACGGTGTGATGTATATACCATACAATTCACTCTTTTAAAATATTCAATTTAGTGATTTTTAGTAAATTCACAAGGCTATGCAGCTCACCAATATCTAATATCAGAACGTTTTCATCACCCCCAAAATAAGCCCTGTACCCATTTAGTGTTTGCTCCCCATTTTCCCCTCCTTCTAGGCTCAGGTTACCATTAATCTACTTTCTGTCTCCATGGATTTGCTTGTTCTGGATATATCATATAAATGGGATCATATACTATGTGACCTTTTGGTACCTAGCTTCTTTTAGTTTGCATAATGTTTTCAAGATTTATCCATATTGTACCATATATCAGTAGTTCATTCCTTTTTTAAATTTTATTTTATTATGTTATGTTAATCATCATGCATTACATCATTAGTTTTTGATGTAGTGTTCCAAGATTCATTGTTTGCATAACACCCACTGCTCCATTCAATACATGCCTTCTTTAATACCCATCATCAGGCTTACCCATCCCCCCGCCCCCCTCCCCTCTAGAACCCTCAGTTTGTTTCTGAGTCTATAGTCTCTCATGGTTCGTCTCCCCCTCCGATTTCCCCCCCTTCATATTTCCCTTCCTACTATCTTCTCTCTCTCTCCCTCTTTTTTTAACATATAATGTATTATTTGTTTCAGAGGTACAGGTCTGTGATTCATCAGTCTTATACAATTCACAGCACTCACCATAGCACATACTCTCCCCAATGTCCATCACCCAGCCTTTTGTGGTGGAATGATATTACATTATATGAATATACAGCATTTATTTATCTATTCATCAGTTGATGGACATCATGTTGTTTTCACTTTCTAGCTATTATATATAATGCTCCTATATATTTATGCACACATTTCTGTGTGAATATATGTTTTCAATCTCTTGTGTATATAAGAGTGGCATTGTTGTCATATGGTAATTCGTATTTGCCTTTTTGAGGAACTACCAAACTGTTGTCCAGAATGGCTTTACCATTATACATTCCACCAGCAATGTATGAGGTTTTTGATTTTCCACATGGTTTTCAACACTTGCTATTGTCTTCTCTCAAAATTTATTATAGCTATCCTAGTGGGTGTGAAGTTTTATCTAATGATGTTGAGTACCTTTTCATATAGTTACTGGCCATTTGTATATCTTTTTTTGAGAAATATTTATTCATATCTTTTGCCTAGTTTTTAATTCAGCTTTTGTTGTTGTTTTCGTTATTGAGTTGTAAGAGTGCTTTGTATAACCTAGATATAAATCTCTTATCACATTATGGTTTGTAAATACTTTTTTCCATTCCATACTTGTCTCTTATTTTGTTGATAGTATCCTTTGAAACACAAAGTTTACTTTTGATGAAATCCAATTCATCTCTGTGTTTGTTTGTTTTTGTCTTGCGGTACTTGTGCTTCAGGGGTCATATCTAAGAAACTGTTGCCTAACCAAACTGTTCCCTAACTTAAGGTCAAGAAAATTTACAACTGTGTTTTGTTCTAAGAGTTTTTATAGTTTGAGCCCTTACACTGAAGTATTTGATTCATTTTGAATTAATTTTTGTATGAGTTAAGTCAGGAGTCCACTTTCATTCTTTTGCGTATGAATATTTTCCTAGCACCATTTATTTGAAGACTACCCTCTCCCCATTGAATAGTCTAGGCACCCTTGTCAAAATTAGTTGATCATAAGTTTAAGGATTTATCTCTAAACTCTTAATTCTTTTCCATTGGTCTATATGTTTATCCTAATACTAGTATCATACTGTCTTGATTTTTGTAACCATTTAGTAAGTTTTGAAATCAGAATATGTGAGTTCTCTAACTTTGTTCTTCCTTAAGATTATTTTGGTTATGTTGGTTTCCTTCTATGTTCATATGAATTTTAGGATCACCTTGTCAAATTCTGCAAAAAAAAAAGGCAGCTGAGATTCTAGTAGGGAAACTTGAACCAGAGTATTGCCATTTAACAATATTGTCTTTAAGTTATTAAAATGAAATGTTTTTCCATTTACTTATGTCTTCTTTCATTTCTTTCAATGTTTTTAAAGTTTTCATTGTACAAGATTTGTACTTCTTTTGCTAAATTTATTCCTCAGTATTTTATTCTTTTTGATGTTAATGTAATAAAAATTTTTAAAGTTTTATTTTTGGTTTGCTTATTGCCAATATATAGAAATAAAATTGATTGTGTGTATTGCTCTTCTACCTTGCAACCTTGCTAAACTTGCTTATTGCTTTTAATATTTTTATTGGAATCTTCATATTCCTTAATATTATATATTTTCTATATACAAAATCATGTTATCTGCAAATAGAGGAAGTTTTACTTCTTCCTTTCCAATCAAGACACCTTATATTTATTTTTTTCTTTGCCCAATTGCACTGGCTTGATCCTTAAACATAATATTAAATACAAGTGGTTAGTATGGATATCTTTATCTTGTTCCTGATTTTAGGGGTAAAGTTATAATTCTTTCACCATTAATTATGGTAAATTTTAGATTTTTCATAAATTCTCTTTATCATATTTAAAAGTTCTCATCCTGCTCCTAGTTTTTAGTGTTTTTATCATAATAGGGTGTTGGATTTTGTCAAATGCTTTTTCTGAATCTATTGAGATAATAAGGAGGATTTTTTTTTTTTTTGGTCCTTTATTCTCTTATTGAAGCATATTATATAGATTGATTTTTATAAAGTATTTTTTCATTTGTCAGAGAGAGAGCACAAACAGGGGAAGCAGCAGGCAGAGGCAGAAGCAGGATCTCCACTGAGCAAGGAACCTGATGCAGGATTTGATCCCAGGACCCTGGGCTCATGACCTGAGTCGAAGGCAGATGCTTGACTGACTGAGCCACCCAGGCATCCCTATATAGATTGATTTTTGTATGTTGAACCAACCTTGCATTTCTGGGATAAATCCCATCTGGTCATGGTATAATTATTTTTATATGTTGCTGGGTTCAGTTTGCTAGTATTTTGTTTAGGATTTTTTCTTCTATATTCATAAGGGATATTTATTTGTATTTTTATTTTCTTGCATTGTTTTTATCTAGTTTTGGTATCAGTTTAATTCTTGACTCATAGAATAATTTGTAAAGTGGTCCCTCTTCTTTCATCTTTTGGAAGAGTTTTTGGAAGTATCAGTGTTAATTCTTCTTTAAAATTTAGATAGAATTCACTAGTCAAGTTGGCTGGTGTTGAGTTAATTTTTGTTGTTGTTCTTGTTGTTGGTGAAAGGTTGGTAGTAATGTACCCTCAAATTTATTATTTATAACACATGCTCACTTATTTTAATTTCACTAAAAGAATAAGATCTATATTATAGTGATTTTTTTACTTCATGAAATATTTATTTTTGTACCTTTGTGTTCAATTTTCATAGAGCTCTGTGTATTTTGAAAATATTAATAATATTTTAAGTTATATTCTCTTTGTGGATAGGATTCTCTATATGTCTTTTAGGCCAAAATTGTTAATTAAGTTGTCTGTATATTTAGTATTCTTATTAACTTTTTTGTTTTATTGGTTTGTTAATGGGAAAGATATGTTAAAATAAGCATAATATAAGCATATAACATGTTAATTTCCTTATGATTTTTGAAATTATATATTTTGACTTCCTTTGTAAAGAGTATATAGGTTCAGGATTACATAGTCCTAGACAATTTCCCTGTGATAATTATGTTTCCTTTTTGTCACTACTATTTTTTTCTCAAAATATGTGTTGTTTCTATTGATGTGACTATCTTAAGCTTTTTGGATATCATTTGTCTGAGAGTATTCATACTTCTTTTCTTTCAGCCTAGCTGTATTATTATTTATATGTGACTCTCAGTAAAAAGAATACAATTAGAATTTTAAAACACGACTTTTCTGGGAAACACCTTCTTTTTACTTGGCAAAATTAATGTATTAATAATTGCATTTATTATGATTTCTGATACATCTAAATACATTTTTACAATCTTATTCAGTTTTCCTATTTTCTATTGTTTTCTTTCCTTCTTTATTAAACTCTCTTCTTGCTTTTCATTGATTGATCAAGTTTTATTTTATTCCCTTTTCTTTTCTATAGGTATATATGTTAAATATCTATTCTCTTTCCATTCTCACAGCAGTTTCTGAATTTTGATTTACACACTGATCCAGAAAGTCTAAGGTTAATCAGTAGTTTTTTTTCTGTTTTTTTTTTAAAGATTTTATTTATTTATTTGACAGAGAGAGAGACAGCGAGAGAGGGAACACAAGCAGGGGGAGTGGGAGAGGGAGAAGCAGGCTTCCCACTGAGCAGGGAGCCCGATGTGGGGCTCGATCCCAGGACCCTGGGATCATGACCTGAGCCGAAGGCAGACGCTTAACGACTGAGCCACCCAGGCGCCCCCGTTAATCAGTAGTTTTATCCTCTTCCCAATCAATACAAGAATCTTAGAATGCTTTAACTCCATCACAACCATCACAAGTAATACCCACCTTAACCCCATTTTTGGCATCTTAGACTATATTCTTCACCAGAAATTTAGCTCTGAGTGACATCAACAAGATAGTTGAATAAGCTGTCCCTCACTCATGTCTCCCCCTCAACAACAATTTGGTGTCCACAATAGACAACAGTGTCTTTGCGTGCAGTGTGGGATCCAGCACTATATGCCAAGGGACCTGGGAGAAGACTTGCCCACCCATTCATCAGGTAATAGGCATACAGTTTCAGTCCCAGATGTGGACCCTGCAGTGCCCATGGACTGGCTTCAGCCCCTTTTGGTTGTGGTCTAGGAGTCCCTGGAGAACACTGTCTTAGACAATCACCCATGGATGAGAGAGTGTTTGTGGAAGTCCAGTAGTACAGCAGAGAAGTTCTAGCACATCACTAGAACAACAACAAAAATATGAGTTTGTATGCATCAGAGAAGGTAAGAGGAAAGCAACCTTCCTTTCAGTTCATTGCATTCATAAGGGAGATTTAAAAAAAGAAAGAAAGAAAGAAAAAGAAAGAAAGAAAGAAAGAGAAAGAAAGAAAGAAAGAAAGAAAGAAAGAAAGAAAGAAAGAAAGAAAGAAAATAAAAAACTGCTTTCATTGGTGCACAAATAGACTGGCCTGTGGTTTGGAAGGGATGATAACATTAATACAGTAATCACCATCAGTTCAAATTAGAATACAAAGGTATGTGAAATAGCTTTACAATAATAAGTTAAGGAAATGGATTGTTCGTCAACTACTTTCCATTTTATGTTCTTTATAGTATCTTCTCCTTTCTTGATCGAGGCTTTTTTTTTTTTAAAGATTTTATTTATCTATTTGAGAGAGAGAGAGCATGAGTGGGGTGGGGAGGGGCAGAGGGAGAGGGAGAAGGAGAAGCAGACACCTCACTGAACAGGGAGCCTGACATCGGCCCGATCCCAGGACCCCAAGATCATGACCTGAACCAAAGGCAGAAACTTAACTAACTTAGCCACCCAGGCACCCCTTGACTGAGGCTTTTAGATCAGGAATGGCCTTAGCTATCATCTTCTCTTTGAAAGGGAAAATTTTGCCTATGCCTAGATTTCTTGTGATGCCCCTTTTCCCCAGCAGTAAGTGGTATAGAGATATAGGGATCATGGAACACTACATCAAAAACTAATGATGTACTGTATGGTGACTAACATAACATAATAAAATTAAATTAAATTAAAAAAAGAGAGATGTAGCAACAGTCCATTTCTTGGACTTAACAAAGGAACATTTGACACCTCCTTCCTTTCCATTCAGAGCATCTACAAGGGAGATTTTACTATTATTATTATTATCCAAATTGGAGAGGAAGAAGTAAAATTATCTCTGTTTGCAGATTATATGATCTTATATATGGAAAATCCTAAAGATTCCATTAAAAAACTGTTAGAACTAATCATCAAATTTGTAAAATTGCAGGGTACAAAACCAAAATGCAGAAATCAGTTAGTTGTGTTTCTATACATTAACAACAAAATATCTGAAAAATAAAACATTTCCATTCACAATAACATAAGAAAGTAACTTGGAATAGATTTAACCAAGCTAGTGAAAGATCTGAACACTGAGAACTAGGACTTTGATTAATGCAACTGAAGATGACACAAGTAAATGGAAAGATTTCCATGTTTCTGGATCAGAAGTATTAATATTATTAAATTATCCATACTACCCAAAGCCATCTATAGATCCAATGCAATCTTTATAAAAATCCTAATGGCATTTTTCACAGAAATAGAAAAAAAATATTAAAATTCATTTAAAACCACAGACTCCAAATAGCTAAACTAGTCCTGAGAAAGAACAACAAAGCTGGAGGCAATATACTTACTGATTTTAAGCTACATTATAAAGCTGTAATAATCCAAACAGATGTTACTTGCATAAAAATAGGCACATAGACCAATGGAACAAGATACAGAGCCCAGAAATGAACCCTTGCATATAGAGTCAACTAATATTTGTAGAGGATGCAAAAATACTCAATGGGGAAAGAACAGTCTCTTTAATAAATGGTGCTGGGAAAACTGAATAATCACATGCAGAAGAATGAAACTGGACCTCTCTCTTACATCATTTACAAAAATTAACTTGAAGTGGATTAGTAACTTAAACATAAGACCTGAAACAATAAAATCCCTAGAAGAAAACATAAGGAAATAGCTCCTTGCATCGGTCTTGGCAATGATTATTTCATATGACACTAAAAGCAAAAGCAACAGAAGTAAAAATAAATAAATAGGACTACATCAACCTGAAGAGCTTCTGAACAGCAAGAGAAACAATCAACAAAAGAAAAGGCAACCTATGGAATGGAGAAAATATTTGTAAACCCTCTATATAATAAAGGTCAATATCTAAAATATATAAGGTACTCATGTAACTCAATAGCAAAAGAAATCACTTAATAATGGGCAAATAACCTGAATAGACATTTTTCTCAAAAAGGACATACAAGTGACCAATAGGTACATGAAAAGATGCTCAACATCACTAACCATCAGAGAAATCAACACTCTAATGAGGTATCACCTCACATCCGTTAGAATGGTTATTATGAAAAAAACAAGAGATAAAAAATATGTTAGGATGTGTAGTAAAGGCACTTTTGCCAAAAAAATGCAGACATTAGAGTTGGAAGTGAAGACACACCTGGAGCCAATATTGGAAAGAAGAGAGAAGGAAGGGCCAGGGAGTATGGACAGAGCATTGACGGGGTCTTGTCCAGAAGGGAATGGTTGTTGTATTTCTTCTCTGATTGTTGAATCTGAAGATATATGCCATTTGGAAAGGGTCTCAATTATGTTTTTTTTCTTTGTGAAAAGTGTCTTGTTACCATTTTCTCTAATCTATCCCAGTATTTCTATTAGGTAGCTTTTATTTTACCTTAACTTATTCTCCATATCTCTTAATATTTTGCAATTTCTACCTTTTTATATATCTGCATATTTTGCATAAGATGATCAGATCTATTTTTTATTTTACTAATTATTTGATGTATCTAATCTGCTTTCTAATGTGTCCATTGAGTTTTTAATTTCAATAACTATACATATTATTTCTTGATATTAGTGGTTCTTTTTCAATTTTTGATAGTGTCATTCTTGCCTTATGGTTTCTATTCTTTTTGATATCATTTTAAGCATATTTATTTTTATACTTTTTTTCAGATTTTTAAAATAATCTCAAACTTGGAGATCATGTGTATTTAATCTTACTAATGAGGGATTGTTTTCTTGTGTTTTTAAAAAAATTTATTGTAAAATCATCAGCATCAGGCATTGTGCATGTGTGTGTGTGAGAGAGAGAGAGAAAGAGAGAGAGAGTGCACTAAATGAGCTTTAGTTGTGGAAGTATTTCTTCAAAAGAGTTTTGAATTTGCATTTGCTTGTACAAGGTGTGTAGCATCAGTTTTTTTTCTGCATATTTCTTGGTTTGATAATTCTTGCATCCCTTGCCAAAATGTGCAAATCGAGCCCCATTTGCTCATGGCTCATGGTATCAATTTTTCATGGTTATTTTTTTTAAATATATATAGATAGAGAGAGAGAGCAAAGGGAAAGGGCAGAGGGAGAGAGAATCTTAAGCAGGCTCCATGCTCAGCATGGAGCCGAATGTGGGGCTCGATCTCATGACCCTGAGATCATGACCTGAGCCTAAATCGAGTCTGGCGCTTAACCCGCTGAGCCACCCAGGTACCACAATGTGATTTTTTTTTTTTTTTAATTCTTGACCCAGATCTTCAGGCAGAGGCAAGGTTTCCTGTCATTTTCCTGGCCCAATGTGTGTGTGTGTGTGTGTGTGTGTGTTTCTAGTATCTCTTTTCACTGAGGTAGAAGCCATTTATGGCTCTAGTTTATTGGGGTCTCATTTCTACCTTCCTACTCAAATAGGCTCAAAGCTTTATTTTTTGTGTGCCATTTATCATATTTTAAATGCAAGCTACTAGCTATTAGAGCCTGTTTCCAGATCACTACAGTATCTTCTAAGACATGTGGCTGCTGGATTCCAAGTCCATTTTTACTTCAGCATCTGGTATTTCTCTTACTTTATTGTGAATACATCTCTCTATTTTCTTCCATTATTCCTGTAAGAATATTCATTTATTTTCCTAGGTCAATCATATGGGACATGGTAAAGTTACCAAATCTTGTAGGAAGATTAATAAATACTCTGGGGGCACCTGGGTGGCTCAGTCAGTTAAGCGTCTGATCTTGATTTCAGCTCAGGTTATGATCTCAGGGTCCTAAGATTGAGCCCTGCATCGGGCTCCATGCTGAGCATGGAGCCTACTTAAGATTCTCTTTCCCTCTCCCTCTGCCCTTCCCCCTTCCCCTCTCTCTCTCTCTCCTTCTCTAAAAAAAAGAAAAATAAATACTCTGAAATAATTTAGTGCATAATGCAGCTAGGATGGGCTCCTTTTGAAAGGAAATGGCAGCTGACAATCCAAAGTATTTTGTCTGAAAGAATGGGAGTGCTGTTTTATTGTGTTACTAATTAAAAAATGTCCCAAGGCTTAGGTAAGGTAAAAATTTTACTATTATCTTTAACCTAATCTTCTTGGATTGAGTCTCTTTATTTTTTCATGATGTTAAGCAAATATGTACATATGTAGCACATGGTACTCTTTACTCCCAAGAAATACATATATATAACATTTATTTGATTGGATTTTCCAAAAAGTTGAGTATAGCCACTTAGAAATCTCAGCGGGTATGGTTCCTTGTACAAAACTTGGTAGTGGTATCTACAAGTATTTGGTTTATTGGATCTGGGTTGACAGAGATATGTGCTTTTAAAGATATATACAATATTGTCCCCGAGTCATTTGTTTTCCTCATGAAATGTAACATTGATTAGGTTAGTAGGAAATACTATGTCAGAAACTGAGTGTTCAAATTTAAACACCAAAGAGGAATACTGGCTTTTGTTGAGTGCTTACATCAGTGTTCCAGGCTAACTTTTATTATCTCATTTTATCCTTATCTCAACTATGCGTTTAAGCATTATTGCTCATTTTGTAAGATGAGGAAACTGAGGCTTAGGCAAGTTCATACATTTATCCAAGGTGACATTACCAATAATGATGTGTATGACTCTAAACTCATAGTTCTTTGCACTATGATGCTGACTGTAAAGCCAAAAATTTTCGAAACAGTTGTAAAGACAAACTATCAACCAGGTTGAGTTTGCAGTTAAGAAATTACTCTTTTTAAATCAGAAAGGGTTTTGATATAGGAAATAAGGAAGTACTAAAAGAGTAGGTTCTGGATCAGAACTCTAAGAGCAACTCCCAGAGGAATAACATAGAACTGGCCCAGCAGGAGAAGCACAATTAGAAAGATAGGAAAAACCAGAAAGCTACCACTTACACTGAAAGCTCCTGGGGCACACTTTTTAGGTGTGATTCAGGTTAGGGCCCTGCATCCACAATTGTTGGCTTCATAGTCATGCTGTGCCTATTAGATCTCTCCACAACAAGCAGTTAGTGTCTTTCACCTTGCCACTTAAAACATGGACATCTGCTAACACTTCTATAGCAAACCTCAGTACTTCCAGGGCTGTGCTTGCCAACAGTCAATAGAAATGGTAAAATAGTGGCCTTTGCCTCACACTTTCTAGATCTTTCACAGGTGTATCTGACAGGACAGACCTAAAGTCCATCTGGAACCCTAGCTGCAAGGGAGTCTAGGAAATGTGTTTTTTAACTTTGTGGCCTCTTCAGCAGAGAAAGATACACTATAAGAAGGACAGAGTAAATATTGAGTACCAATTCATTGTATTCACTTTTCCGGGAATAATAATGGAAAGATTCATGAGGATATTCCTTCAGAGATCTGGATTTGGAAAAATTGGAAAAAAATTGGAGAAATTGGAATCCACTTAAGACATCAAGGAAAACCTCCCAGGAAAAGAGATTGAAAAAATTACTTTCCTAAGAAATATATCATAGAGAATTTCCATGGGGGTACCTGTGTGGTTTATCTTCCCAGAACGAAA